>NC_069505.1:547924695-548127195 GCF_027579735.1 Bombina bombina | reverse complement strand
TATATATATATATATATATATATATATACCCATATATACACATATACACACACACACAAGAGCATAGAAGCTTTTTCAGAATTATACTTGTTTGCTCTATGCTGTGAATATATGTTTAGAAGTTGCAGTGTGTTTTTGCGAGAAAGACTGGCAGCAAGGGTTAAAGTGATGGTAAATTTGTACTATATAAATATTGAAATATTAATCTTTGAGTACTTATAACTTAATTTGCCTATATATTTATTTATAATCGTTATTCATAAATGTAATAAATTATTATTTTGCTTTCAGAGCGTTACCACTCCTTGCTCCTCTCCTGCCATTACTTCTGTTTAGAATCTTCATCCCGGCGATAGTTTAGAACCACCCCTCCCTGCGACAGAGAATTGGCATGTCAATCTTCTTGACTTGCTCTGCGCATGCGTTACATTTATGTATTTGTATCCAATGTATCGTTTACTTTGGATTCAGTCTAAGCGCAGCTATCAATAGAGAGAGAATAACAACTGAGAATCCCATTTATTTTATCCTCAGTACAATGTTTCCAATCTCCGCAAATAAATGTTGTGCATGCGCACAATTAAAAGCTAGAGCACTCTTAGCCAGCGATACAAGAGTTAGGGCATGCGCATATGTATTGAAGGGCGTGTTAGCTAAGAGGAGTGTCGCCGACTGGCCAGAGCTGTCAGTGGTTGTAAAAAAAGTGACCGGAGTAAATCAATGGCGGCCGTGTTACGGGAGAAGGATAGAAATAATAAAATACGAGTTTCAAAAATAAATAAGTTGATTAATAGAGTGAACTTGATAAAGTCATGAATTACAGTCACATTATTTATGGAGTTCATAAAAGAACGATCTTTCAAGGTAGGCATAGTTTACCATCACTTTAACTACTCTTAAAACATTATATACTAATACCACTGGACACAACTGATGCCATCTCCAAAATGCATAAGGTAACAAACCCACACAGTATGATGGCTCTAAATGCTAGAGCATCATACTCAGTTAGGGAGGGTTGCCACCTTGGCCTTGTTTTCATGGAAATGTATGAGTTATAGTGGAGAGGATAGGGCTAAGAACCACCCTATAGAGGTGCGCTAATGATGATAAGCAATGCTTCACAGTCGGTCAGGATGATGGCAGCTCTCCCAGATATTAAAGTCAGATAGAGGTCCTGTAGATGCAGAAAAGAAGGTGCCACATGGAACAGTATCGTCAAGTGAAAGAACAAGACACATCAGACAATTTCCAACTCACATAAGAAGCGGCACTCGTAGTGCCAGATACAGCAGGTCGGGGCCTCTTAGTCGCCCGACAGACTCAACCGCAATGTACGCAGTCCGATCACGTGGGTATATCTCACCAATCAGAGGCAGTGGAATCCCAACGCCTTCAGCTAGTGGTACTAATCAGCAAAGCCAAATGAGGGGGTGTGTGTGAGAAGCTCTGCAGTCACTCATGTCAATAAAGTGCTTGAACAGCTCAACACCACCACCAACGGTCAAATACACAGAGCAAGGTTATAAAAAGTTAAAAACAAGTTTATTAAAACAAGTAAAACACAGCAACGCGTTTCTCGGCTGCACAGAGCTGTTTCATCAGGCTGTAAAAATCAAACACAACCCCTTGCTCTATTAATACCTCCTACTACGCAATCAAACAACCGGAAATTGCAACACCCTTGTACATAAGACTTTTAATTGGCCATGGTACATTACCTATCTAAATAATTGTGGACATAATAATACAAATAAAAATACAATGAATCGTAGAGAACATAATAATACATTGAATCAACATCATCTAAATACATCTTTTAAGTGCTATATTTACATGATCATCATAATGCTACAAAATGTTATATGATATACAATTATAATACAAATATGATGATGAGGATACAATAGGTTCAACCCCAATATTTTAGGCACTATGACCTAAACTACATATATTTAGCCATTATTAAAATAATTGTGACGCTGACTTAATAACCACAATCTACTAATTTATTGGGCATTTCCCTTATGCTAAACTGCATATATTTTATCTAATTCTAAAAGTCTGTCACTAACTAATGTTTCTTTACATGCCCAGCACTAAATCTATGATAAACATAATATTCCCATACCCAACAGTATATATAGGGATACATTCATATTCCATCAAATATAGATGGCATATACATAGATATATCTAATATTCCACAACTATGGGGACTCAAAATCGAAAGTGTCCACAATGGATTTATACGGTCCCCCAGGGTGGTAATATATTATTAAACCCCACTAGAGAAGATAGGCTGGAATATTTTACCATATCATACAACTAATGCAAAATGATTAAATGGCCATATACATTCCTCCCCCACGACAATCAAGTCTAACTCATATGTTACCTATAACCATCGGGGGAGTCTACCTCCTAAATAGTTACCTCCGTAAATATATTGCAATTTTATTATTTTCTTAAAAGCTATGTAAATCAACTCCTCTAGTGGATACCAGAGGCGTAACTAGAAACCACAGGGCCCAGGTGCAAGAATCTAAGAAGGGCCCCCCCCACCTCCCCTCCCCCCTCCAAAAAAATGTGAATTTATTACATATAATTTTTTTTTTTTTTTTTTTTTTACATTTAACACAGAAAAAAAATGTGAATCAGATTACATGTCTGCAAAAGGAGGTACCCTGTGCCCACAGTCTGTGAGATGGTATGACCCCCTATTACTGTATATATACAGGGTCGGCTCCAGAACGAATGAAATGGGGGGGCATTTTTTTTTCACGAGGGGGCACGCATTTAAAAAGCATGTATGAGAGTCAAGATAAGAGCAGACCTACTGTGGCAGTCCAGGGGTTACATTTATCAGATCTCTGGCTGTGCAGGAGTTAGATTTGTTTATATTTCTGGAAGTGCAGCGGTTACATGTGTCATATCTCAAGGAGTATAGGGGTTACATTTATAAGATGTATGGCAGTGCTGCAGCAGTTACATTTACCAGATTTATGGCAGAGCAGGGGTTACATTTGTCATATCTCAGGAATGTCTCCCACATATGACACAGCCAGTGGACACTGTTTGCATGTGTAGCTCTACCAATGACCCTACTAATGATCAAATAAACTTAATGACAATAAGTTTAAGTGCCAAGCAGTACATTACTTGTACAGATATTATTAATGATATTTACCAGCACACACAGTATATACAGTATGTATATACACACAAATTATATATATATATATATATATATATATATATATATATATATATATATACACACACACACACGAAAGGTATATCTCAGTAAATGAATGCACTCTCAGGACTTCTCAATAGTGGGTCAAAAAAACCCAGTGTTTATTAACGTTTCGGGGTTCATACAGACCCCTTCATCATTATTTGTTATCTGGTTGTAAATAGAGGAGAGTAAAGAGATTAGCTGGGCCCTCCTAAGTGGCGGATCTCCAGGGTCCAGTGGCTGCAAATGGTTTATGCGACATTTGGGACCCTGGGGGACCCTTCACTTTTAAAATGTAAAAAAAATAAAAATTTAAATCACTTTTTTTTTTTTTGCCCTGGGTGGCATAGCATACCATTTGGGTGGGCATTGCCCCCCAATGCCCCCCCTTGGAGCCGACCCTGTATATATATATATATATATATATATATATATATATATATATATAGTGACACTATTTAACCCCCCAGTACTGTATATAGTAAGTTAGTGACACAGTCTGTAATCTGCCAGTGAGATGGCTGGCCTGACCCTACCCGCCCAGTACTTTATAAAGTGACCACAGTAGTCAGTGACATGGTCCACCCCCCATACTGTATATAGTGGTACTGTATAGTGACACTGTTTACCCCCTGCCCCCCCCCCCCATGCTGTAGTAACAAGGTCTGTAATTTGCTGGTTCCACAAACATACACATACACACATACATGCATAAATACACACACAGTCACATACATACACACACACACACCATACACACACATAAACACCAATGTAAAACAGAAACACTAACCCCTGTAGTCATGTCACACTCACATGATCATCAGTGCAGGCAGTGGTAGGTTAACGTTTTTTATATTAAAAAAAAAAAATTATACAAATTTTTTTTTTTTTTAGCTGGGCCCCCACCCTCAGGGGCCCAGTCGCACCTGCGACCTCTGCAACCCCTGTAGTTTCGCCCCTGGTGGATACTAAATACAAATAGTGGCCCCTAGGGATCATTGGAATGCTGCTAGATCTACATTCATATTGAGACCATAAGGATGTAAAGTCTAAAGTTTATGGATCCAATATGTCTCTCTTTATCTTAACCTAAAGAAACGATTTTAAAAATCTCACTTAGGAATATATTCTATTGGTGTAATAGTAAAACAATCCATTTTACAATTGTGTTTTATATGGCAGTGTCTGGATACACTATGTAGTTTATAGTTGTCCTTAATATTACGGTAATGTTCAGACCATCGGCTGCTGAGACGCCTTCAAGTGCGCCCTACATATTGGATGCCACAAAAGAAAGATAAAAGATAAAGCACATAATTGGATGCACAGCACATATGGCCTACCATAGGATAAGCTTTTTTAGTGGTATAGGACAAAAAAATGGGTATTATGTGCAATATGAGCACACATGTTACATTTCTTGTTATTACAGTTGTAACATCCTGTCTTGGGCCCTCTTTTGTTTGTCCCTAAGGTCCCACGCTGAATCTCTTTCTTATTTTTATTTTTAACTACTTTACTTGGTGCCAAAATGGTCTTTAAATTAGGTGCCTTTTTGAACACCACTAAAGGTTTTGCTTCAATTAATTTCCCCAATATTGGTCCTTCCTAAGAATACTCCAATGTTTATTAATTATTTGTTTTATCAGATCATGGTTACAATTATATTGTGTAATAAATATTGTGCGATTTTTAATATTATTTCCTATTAATGTAGTGTCTGTTTTCTTCTGAAAATAAAGGCTCATATCATCAAGTTTTGCCCTTCTATATCCATTGTCTACAATGTGCTGAGGATATATATATTTTTTTTCCTGAAATCTTTCTTTTAGGATCTTACTTTGTGCCTCATAGTCTGTAAGGGTACTGCAATTCCTATGAACCCGTTTGAACTGCCCATAGGGCACATTTCCTTTCCACGGGTAGTAGTGATTTGTAGTGAAATCTAAATAGCTGTTAAAATCTACCACCTTGAAATGGGTATTGCTTGTAACTTGCCCATTTTCAAAGCGGAGATTGAGATCTAAAAAAACCATAATTTATGCTTACCTGATAAATTTATTTCTCTTGTAGTGTATCCAGTCCACGGATCATCCATTACTTGTGGGATATTCTCCTTCCCAACAGGAAGTTGCAAGAGGATCACCCACAGCAGAGCTGCTATATAGCTCCTCCCCTCACTGCCATATCCAGTCATTCGACCGAAACAAGCCGAGAAAGGAGAAACCATAGGGTGCAGTGGTGACTGTAGTTTAATTAAAATTTAGACCTGCCTGAAAAGGACAGGGCGGGCCGTGGACTGGATACACTACAAGAGAAATAAATTTATCAGGTAAGCATAAATTATGTTTTCTCTTGTTAAGTGTATCCAGTCCACGGATCATCCATTACTTGTGGGATACCAATACCAAAGCTAAAGTACACGGATGATGGGAGGGACAAGGCAGGAACTTAAACGGAAGGAACCACTGCCTGTAGAACCTTTCTCCCAAAAACAGCCTCTGAAGAAGCAAAAGTATCAAATTTGTAAAATTTGGAAAAAGTATGAAGCGAAGACCAAGTTGCAGCCTTGCAAATCTGTTCAACAGAGGCCTCATTTTTAAAGGCCCAGGTGGAAGCCACAGCTCTAGTAGAATGAGCTGTAATCCTTTCAGGAGGCTGCTGTCCAGCAGTCTCATAGGCTAAACGGATTATACTCCGAAGCCAAAAAGAAAGAGAGGTTGCCGAGGCCTTCTGACCTCTCCTCTGTCCAGAGTAAACAACAAACAGGTTAGATGTTTGGTGAAAATCTTTAGTAGCCTGTAAGTAAAACTTCAAGGCACGGACTACGTCTAGATTATGCAAAAGACGTTCCTTCTTTGAAGAAGGATTAGGACATAATGATGGAACAACAATCTCTTGATTGATATTCTTGTTAGAAACCACCTTAGGTAAAAACCCAGGTTTTGTACACAGAACAACTTTATCTGAATGAAAGATCAGATAAGGAGAATCACAATGTAAGGCAGATAACTCCGAGACTCTTCGAGCCGAGGAAATAGCCATCAGAAAAAGAACTTTCCATGAAAGAAGTTTGATATCAATAGAATGAAGGGGTTCAAACGGAACCCCTTGAAGAACTTTAAGAACCAAGTTTAAGCTCCATGGAGGAGCAACAGGTTTAAACACAGGCTTAATTCTAACTAAAGCCTGACAAAATGCCTGAACGTCTGGAACTTCTGCCAGACGCTTGTGTAAAAGAATAGACAGAGCAGAAATCTGTCCCTTTAAAGAACTAGCTGATAATCCTTTGTCCAAACCCTCTTGGAGGAAGGACAATATCCTAGGAATCCTAACCCTACTCCATGAGTAATTCTTGGATTTTTCTGGTGACAGGCTTTCGTGCCTGTATTAAGGTATCAATTACTGACTCGGAGAAGCCACGCTTTGATAGGATCAAGCGTTCAATCTCCATGCAGTCAGTCTCAGAGAAAGTAGATTCGGATGATTGAAAGGACCTTGTATTAGAAGGTCTTGTCTCAGAGACAGAGTCCATGGTGGAAAGGATGACATGTCCACTAGGTCTGCATACCAGGTCCTGCGTGGCCACGCAGGCGCTATCAATATCACTGATGCTCTTTCCTGTTTGATTTTGGCAATCAGACGAGGGAGCAAAGGAAACGGTGGAAACACATAAGCCAGGTTGAAGAACCAAGGCGCTGCTAGAGCATCTATCAGTGCCGCTTCTGGGTCCCTGGACCTGGATCCGTAACAAGGAAGCTTGGCGTTCTGGCGAGACGCCATGAGATCCAATTCTGGTTTGCCCCAACGGAGAACCAATTGAGCAAACACCTCCGGATGGAGTTCCCATTCCCCCGGATGAAAAGTCTGACGACTTAGAAAATCCGCCTCCCAGTTCTCTACACCTGGGATATGGATCGCTGACAGGTGGCAAGAGTGAGTCTCTGCCCAGCGAATTATCTTGGAGACTTCTGACATCGCTAGGGAACTCCTGGTTCCCCCTTGATGGTTGATGTAAGCCACAGTCGTGATGTTGTCCGACTGAAATCTGATGAACCTCAGTGTTGCTAGCTGAGGCCAAGCCAGAAGAGCATTGAATATTGCTCTTAACTCCAGAATATTTATTGGGAGGAGTTTCTCCTCCTGAGTCCATGAACCCTGAGCCTTCAGGGAGTTCCAGACTGCACCCCAACCTAGAAGGCTGGCATCTGTTGTTACAATTGTCCAATCTGGTCTGCGAAAGGTCATACCCTTGGACAGATGGGCCCGAGATAACCACCAGAGAAGAGAATCTCTGGTTTCCTGACCCAGATTTAGTAGAGGGGACAAATCTGTGTAATCCCTATTCCACTGACTGAGCATGCATAATTGCAGCGGTCTGAGATGCAGGCACGCGAATGGCACTATGTCCATCGCCGCTACCATTAAGCCGATTACTTCCATGCACTGAGCCACCGTGGGGCGCGGAATGGAGTGAAGAACACGGCAAGCATTTAGAAGTTTTGATAACCTGGACTCCGTCAGGTCAATTTTCATTTCTACAGAATCTATTAGAGTCCCTAGGAAGGAAACCCTTGTGAGAGGAGATAGAGAACTCTTTTCTTCGTTCACTTTCCACCCATGCGACCTCAGGAATGCCAGAACTATCTCTGTATGAGATTTGGCAATTTGAAAGCTTGACGCCTGTATCAGGATGTCGTCCAGGTAAGGAGCCACCGCTATGCCTCGCGGTCTTAGGACCGCCAGAAGTGAGCCCAGAACCTTTGAAAAAATTCTTGGGGCTGTAGCCAACCCGAATGGAAGAGCTACAAATTGGTAATGCCTGTCTAGAAAGGCAAACCTCAGGAACTGATGATGATTCTTGTGAATCGGAATGTGAAGGTAGGCATCCTTTAAGTCCACTGTGGTCATGTACTGACCCTCTTGGATCATGGGTAAAATGGTTTGAATAGTTTCCATCTTGAATGACGGAACTCTGAGGAATTTGTTTAGGATCTTTAAATCCAAAATTGGTCTGAAGGTTCCCTCTTTTTTGGGAACCACAAAAAGATTTGAATAAAACCCCTGTCCTTGTTCCGTCCACGGAACTGGATGGATCACTCCCATTACAAGGAGATCTTGTACGCAGCTTAGGAATGCCTCTTTCTTTATCTGGTTTGCAGATAATCTTGAAAGGTGAAATCTCCCTTGTGGAGGAGAAGCTTTGAAGTCCAGAAGATATCCCTGAGATATGATCTCCAATGCCCAGGGATCCTGAACATCTCTTGCCCACGCCTGGGCGAAGAGAGAGAGTCTGCCCCCTACTAGATCCGTTGTCGGATAGGGGGCCGCTCCTTCATGCTGTCTTAGAGGCAGCAGCAGGCTTTCTGGCCTGCTTGCCCTTGTTCCAGGACTGGTTAGGTTTCCAGGCCTGCTTGGATTGAGCAAAAGTTCCCTCTTGTTTTGAAGCAGAGGAATTTGATGCTGCACCTGCCTTGAAATTTCGAAAGGCACGAAAATTAGACTGTTTGGCCTTTGATTTGGCCCTGTCCTGAGGAAGGGTATGACCCTTACCTCCAGTAATGTCAGCAATAATTTCTTTCAAACCAGGCCCGAATAAGGTCTGCCCCTTGAAAGGAATGTTGAGTAATTTAGACTTTGAAGTCACATCAGCTGACCAGGATTTGAGCCATAGCGCCCTACGTGCCTGGATGGCGAATCCGGAATTCTTAGCCGTTAGTTTAGTCAAATGAACAATGGCATCAGAAACAAATGAGTTAGCTAGCTTAAGAGTTCTAAGCTTGTCAACAATTTCAGTCAATGGAGCTGTATGGATGGCCTCTTCCAGGGCCTCAAACCAGAATGCCGCCGCAGCAGTGACAGGCGCAATGCATGCAAGGGGCTGTAAAATAAATCCTTGTTGAATAAACATTTTCTTAAGGTAACCCTCTAATTTTTTATCCATTGGATCTGAAAAAGCACAACTGTCCTCAACCGGGATAGTGGTACGCTTTGCTAAAGTAGAAACTGCTCCCTCCACCTTAGGGACAGTCTGCCATAAGTCCCGTGTAGTGGCATCTATTGGAAACATTTTTCTAAATATAGGAGGTGGGGAAAAGGGCACACCGGGCCTATCCCACTCCTTACTAATAATTTCTGTAAGCCTTTTAGGTATTGGAAAAACATCAGTACTCACAGGCACTGCATAGTATTTATCCAGCCTACACAATTTCTCTGGCACTGCAATTGTGTCACAGTCATTCAGAGCAGCTAATACCTCCCCAAGCAATACACGGAGGTTCTCAAGCTTAAATTTAAAATTAGAAATCTCTGAATCAGGTCTCCCCGATTCAGAGACGTCACCCACAGACTGAAGCTCTCCGTCCTCAGGTTCTGCATATTGTGACGCAGTATCAGACATGGCTCTTACAGCATCTACGCGCTCTGTATCTCGTCTAACCCCAGAGCTATCGCGCTTGCCTCTCAATTCAGGCAATCTGGATAATACCTCTGACAGGGTATTATTCATGATTGCAGCCATGTCCTGCAAAGTAATTGCTATGGGTGTCCCTGATGTACTTGGCGCCATATTAGCGTGCGTCCCTTGAGCGGGAGGCAAAGGGTCCGACAAGTGGGGAGAGTTAGTCGGCATAACTTCCCCCTCGACAGACCCCTCTGGTGACAATTCTTTTATAGATAAAGACTGATCTTTACTGTTTAAGATGAAATCAATACATTTAGTACACATTCTCCTATGGGGCTCCACCATGGCTTTTAAACATAATGAACAAGTATCCTCTGTTTCAGACATGTTTGTACAGACTAGCAATGAGACTAGCAAGCTTGGAAAACACTTTAAAGCAAGTTAACAAGCAATATAAAAAACGTTACTGTGCCTTTAAGAGAAACAAATTTTGACAAAATTTGAAATAACAGTGAAAAAAGGCAGTTACACTAACAACATTTTTACAGTGTATGTAACAAGTCAGCAGAGCATTGCACCCACTTGCAAATGGATGATTAACCCCTTAATAACAAAAACAGAATAATAAATGACAAAAACGTTTTTTGTTTTTTTTGTTGTTTTTTTTAAACACAGTCACAACAACTGCCACAGGTACTGTGGTTGGTACCCTCCTCAAACACGACTTTGAAGCCTTTTGAGCCCTTCAGAGGTGTCCTGTATCATGCAGAGGGAAGCTGAATGTCTCTGTCAGTATTTTTAGCTGCACAGAAAAGCACTAAAAAAGGCCCCTCCCACTCATATTACAACAGTGGAAAGCCTCAGGAAACTGTTTCTAGGCAAGTGGAAAAAAACTAGGCCCCAATAAGTTTTTTTCACCAAACATATATAAAAACGATTAACATGCCAGCAAACGTTTCATATTACACTTTTATAAGAGTATGTATCTCTGTTAATAAGCCTGATACCAGTCGCTATCATTGCATTTAAGGCTTAACTTACATTAATCCGGTATCAGCAGCATTTTTCTAGCAAATTCCATCCCTAGAAATATGTTAACTGCACATACCTTATTGCAGGAAAACCTGCACTCCATTCCCCCTCTGAAGTTACCTCACTCCTCAGAATATGTGAGAACGGCAGTGGATCTTAGTTACTTCTGCTAAGATCATAGAAATCACAGGCAGATTCTTCTTCTAATGCTGCCTGAGATGAAACAGTACACTCTGGTACCATTTAAAAATAACAAACTTTTGATTGAAGTTAAAAAACTAACTATAATACACCACTCTCCTCTTACTACGTCCATCTTTGTTGAGAGTTGCAAGAGAATGACTGGATATGGCAGTGAGGGGAGGAGCTATATAGCAGCTCTGCTGTGGGTGATCCTCTTGCAACTTCCTGTTGGGAAGGAGAATATCCCACAAATAATGGATGATCCGTGGACTGGATACACTTAACAAGAGAAAACTATAGTTTCATCATTTATAGATCTTTGCTGATTGGTACCACTAGCTGAAGGCGCTGGGATTCCGCTGCCTCTGACTGGTGAGACGTACCCACGTGATCGGACTGCGTACATTGTGGTTGAGTCTGTCGGGCGACTAAGAATTCCTAGCCTGCTATATCTGGCACTACAAGCGCCACTTCTTATGTGAGTTGAAAATTGTCTGATGTGTCTTGTTCTTTCACTTGACAATACTGTTCCATGTGGCGCCTCTTTATGAGTTATACATGCTGCAGAGTGTGCAGAGGGGATTTGGAACACAAATAGTGCTGTTAAGTGTCACTGTTTGTGTTTTCCAGGGTTGAAATTAATGTTCCTACCTGCACACCCTGCAGCATGTATAACTCATAAGTGCACAGAAAAAGATGGCTGAGGTGGCAACCCTGTACTCAGTGCATAGCTGGAATTAAAGATTACCACATGGTGGTCTAAATCCAGATCTCTGGCATGATGCCAATACAACAGAGAGTTGACATCTTATTTTATTTATTCAAATAATTAAAGGGATGTGTTAAATAGAACAGGAACTGCTTAAAACTCTGCTAATTTTTAAGAGAATTTAGTTAAAGGGACAGTCAACCCAAAATGGGTTCTAACTCATACATATAGACTTTCAAACAATTATTATTTTCCAATGTAGCTCAATTTTCCACAATATTTCGCTAGCATGTAAAAAGACTTACTATTTTCGGCTGTGCTGTTCAAAAATGTCCGCCTGCCCCCTCCCCTATTTCATCACCAGTCTGTGCTCGCATTAACTTTTCTATTCTACACACTCCCGGCATTTGCGCATGCGCAATGCACCAATTTTCGTCAAGGGGGTACTTTTCATTCCAGAACTGTACACAGCTTGTACCCCCTTGAAGAAAACCGGTGCATTGCGCATGCGCAAACACCGGGAGCGTGTAGAATAGAAAAGTTAATGCAAGCACAGACTGGTGACGAAATAGGGGAGGGGGCAGGCGGACATTTTTTAACAGCACAGCCAAAAATAGTAAGTCTTTTTACATGCTATCGAAATATTGTGGAATATTGGGCTACATTGGAAAATAATAATCGTTTGAAAGTCTATATGTATGAGATAGAACCCATTTTGGGTTGACTGTCCATTTAAAGTCACAGACTCCTGTGCTTTGATTGAGTGTCTAAAGTCTTGTCAATTCTAGTAAGTTTGCAATGTAACAAGTTAGATTATGCAAACAAAAGTTAAACATGTTTTTTTCTTCTGGTCAAAAGTTCAGACATACGTTCATAGTCATACATATAGAAAGAAGCACTCAACAAGGAACGAACAACGTCTCCACCCGGGAGCAGCCTCTTTTAGCCTATGTGCCTTTCACAGAGGAGAACTTTCCTGAAGTATATCAGTCTGATCCCACCTTAAAAGTTCAGTCCAGCCCTGAAATACCAGGCAATCCTCCTCTAAATGAGGAACATGGCAACTTCAGACAATCTATTTAGACTTCTGAGGGCCCCGTCAGGGAGGTGCAGCCATAAGTTCAGACATAGGTCACAAAAATCCTTAGTAAAAGGAGGAACTATGCCATTAAACCAAGGCAATGGGCCTCATTTATCAAACACTATACAGACAATGTTCCAATCTTAAAGGGATACTAAACCCAATTTTTTTTCATGATTCAGATAGAACATGCAATTTTAAGCAACTTTCTTCTTTACTCCTATTGTAAATTTTTCTTCATTCTCTTAGTATCTTTGGTTGAAAAAGCAAGAATCTGAGCTTAGAAGCCAGCCCATCTTTGGTTCAGCACTTGAGTTTCACTTGCTGATTGGTGTCTAAATGTAGCCCCCAATCAGCAAGCGCTACCCTGGGTGCTGAACCAAAAATGGGCCAGCTCCTTAGCTCAGATTCCTGCTTTTTTTTAAAAAGATAGCAAGAGAACGAAGAAACTGCCCGTGGGGGAACTTTTTTATTTTAAAGGTTTCATAATCAATCTATTTTCATGCTAAAACTGTAAAAAAAAAAGAATTTCATTGACATAATGAGTAGAAATGCAAGAGGAGGAAGGCTGGCATTACTGACGTTTGTGCTATGGTATATATCATATAAAGTGATATCAAAAAGTCCATTTCATTGTTTTTAAAATTAAAAAAAAACAATAAGCAGTGGGTCATACTTAATATAAATCATTGCAATATGTTACTGTTTTTTTTTTTTTAACTTCATCTGTGCAAAATCCATTCCTTCCTGTCACAGCCCTACAAGGAGACTGGGGTCTCTGCAGGAAAGCTGATTAGCCGTTTTTCCTTTGAAGTGTTGCTAGGAGACACCTATTCGCTAGCTGCAATTAGTTTATTGCCTATGTTCAGTATAGGACTTTTACTAAAAAACTCATGTGACCATGAAACTTAAGTTCTGTAATAGTAGCTTGATTATCTAGTTGTGGGAAGTGGTTATGCTGAGAATTTCTAAGTGATCATTTAGCAAAAAAACAAGTAAGTTGCTTTTTCTTTTTTAATACAATCTGTTTGTTTTTAGGTTTACTTCGCTATAATCCCACAATTTAACATTAAAGGCAGCTCTGGGTGAGTGCATAGGAAGGAGGGGCTTTTGACCCCAGGGCAGGCCAAGGAAGGTAGTGTGGAGGTAGATGGCAGGTCAGTGGGAGGTGTTTGTGAGGGAGTATATAGGTTGAGAAGAGGAAGTGGGGGATCCTCTTCATTTCTGGACCGGTAGGTGAGAAGAAGCGTGATCAGTGTTTGCTGCTTCTCACTTCGATTCAGAGCTGAAGGGGTGCTTACCAAGATGGAGCAGTTGCAGGAGGTGCTGGCTCCGGCGGCAGCCTTGTCCAAGGAGCGGGGTGCAGGCTGGCGACTGGATCAATTGAGGAATGCGGGCAGCCTTCCAGAGGCAGGTGCAGTAGAGGAGCAGGTGCGACCACCATGGCCTATCAGGAGATCCAAGGCCCCAGAGTGGCTCAGTCCTGACGCGCCGTTACGGCGTTCACAGGTGGACCTGGGCGCCAGGCTGAGAAGGTCAGGGGGGCACAGCAGGAGGCCAGTGGGACCAAAGAGGCTGGAGCTAGAGCAGCCGGAGCGAGTGGCATGCTCTGGGCTGTTGGAGGAGCCTGGATCTGACCCGGTGGCTGGACCGCTGACATCATCATCGCGGGTGGCTGGCGGAATAGAGGCGGCAGCTGGAGTTGCAGGGGGATCTGGAGGGATCATGCTGGCAGCATCAGCTGTGCAGCCTACCAATAAGACAATTTTTTTTTGCCATCCTTGGTCGGGGCGGTGGGGGGCAAAATGGTTAAGGACAGTGTGGGGATGGCTCAGTACTTGCGGGGAACAGAGGGCTGCTGTGTTTGTCCCCGCAAATACAAAAAGAAAGGGGGAGCAGAGTAGGAGGACAGAAGGAAATAAGGCTGCTGGGAGAGTGGAGCTGAGTGGGAGTAGGGCGACCCGAGGGAGTTTGGGTTTTACAAGGTCTGCTGTGTCTTTGTAGGAGAGCAGGGGTTGTGGTGCAGAGCCCAGGGTGGCTGGCACTGGAGCACGGTGGGGCTGCTACCTAGGAGGAAGGAGGCTGGTACCCACTTATCGCCTACCTGGGCTCGTTTGCATAGGTCACCTCAGGGCAGGAGCAGGGAACAGAGGCCACCTGCGGACAGCAGGTGGATGTCGCCTTTGCGCAGATGGAGATCTGGTAAGAGTGAGGAGCGCAGAACAACAACTGGACCAGCAAAGTCATATCGCGCTGCTGGACCAGTGACGGCGCCTGGTGGAGCAGGTGAGGTGCTCTATGGGGGGGCATGCAGGAACAGGTGGGGGGTCGGGGAGCCAGAGTGTGCTGTTGCAACATTTGAAAGATATGATTGCCAGTTTTGAGAGATGTGCTGGGGAATCATGGTGCAGCGGGTGTCTGGGGACAAAAGGCTACGAGGTTGGTATGTCGCAGCCAGGGGTAGTTCGGGACGTGGTGGGTAACTAGGGAGCACCAGTGATCCCAGCAGGTGGTGCCACAGCTGGAGCCAACGCTCCGGGTGCATCAGGCAGTGCGGGGGGCTAAAAAAGTTACAGATGAGGCGTTTCGTCGCCCTTGCTTATGCTCTATTATGTTCTACACCTAGCAGTGAATGTCAAGGAAAAAAATCTGGAAACTAGAGTTTCTAGAAATTTTCTTCTTGCTGCCGGTTGATCAATTTGTGGAGGTTGAGGAGGATTCTAAGGGCGAGTCAGGGAAGAAAGAGGAGTAGGAGAGAAAAAAACATTACCATAAATTGCTGTAAGACGTTAAGCAGTTGGTCTCTGTCTTTTTGTATTTTTGCCAGTTTGATAGCTGAGAAGTTCCCAGAGCAAGGGTCATCCTTATTTTGTTATTACGATGAGATATCTTCAGCATATCGTACTAACGGGGGACTGACGTGGTGGCAATACAATAAACAGTTTCGACAGTGCCTAGCCATGCGACCCAAAATGCGCCGGGACGATGGGGACATGGGCATATGGCTCAAGATCATGACTCCTTTGCATTCGTGACAGTCCTTTCGAGTTGGGGGAGCCACCACCAGTGGTGGCACAGGTTCCAGTACCGCTGTCTCTGTTCGAAAGAGGTTGTGCTTCCAATTTAATTAGAGCCAATGCCCCTTCTGAGTCTCCTGTAAATATAAACATAAATGTTCGGGCTGCGGGGGATTGCATTCCTTCGCAAAGTTCTTTAGAAGGTGTCAAACAGGGGGTAGGCCGGGAGAGGTGGCTGTATCGGGCCAAGACACCAGTGAACATAAGAAAGATGGTGCCTTGGCTAAGACAGTATGCTAAGGTGAGGGGCAAGATTGGTGATGCTTACAGGGTTAAGTTCAGGATTTTGGATACCCTTCCTGCTGGGGGAAGGTTCACAAGTTTTCGGGGAATAAAGTTAGCCAGGGAGCATCCCGAGGTTGTTTGAGATACATTAAGGCCGTATTCCGGGTCCTTTCAATGCGTTGCCACTGGCTAACTTGCAAATCTCACCATTGGGGGGTGGTCCCGAAAAAAGTCCCGGGGCAATTCCAGTTGATCCAACATCTGTCATATCCAAAGGGGTCTTTGGTTAGTGATGGCATTGATCAGGAATTGTCTGTGGTTTCCTACGCCTCCTTTGATAAAGTGGTGGGTTTGGTACAAGCAGCTGGGGAGGGAGTGTTGTTGGCTAAGGTGGATGTTGAGGCAGCCTTTCGGCTAATACCGGTGCACCCAAAATGCCACCACTTGGTTTGTTTCTTTGAGGGGACTACTTTGATGAACCTTTGCCTCCCGATGGGATGCTCAATCTCCTGCTCCTATTATGAAAAGTATAGCTGGAATGTATGTTGAAGCGAGTGTCCAGGAAGAAATTGTTGGTCCATTATTTGGACAACTTTTTGTTTGTTGGCCCCCTCAGTATGATGTTTATTCGTGATGACCTTGTTCATGCAGATAGCGGAGGAATTTGGGATTCCAATTGATGGAGATAAGTCTGAGGGTCTTGGGACTTTTTTGAGTTTTTGGGGATACAGTTCAACTCCGTGGCTATAGAGTGTGGTTTAACAGTTGAAAAAGTGGTTGATCTCAAGACTGCCCTGAGATGAGAGGTGGGGCGTAAGAATCTGACGTTGAGGGAGATGCAATTGATATTGGGAAAACTTAACTTTGCCTGTCGGATCATTCCAGTGCAAAGGGTTTTCTGCCGGAGATTGTCTTTGGTTACAGCAGGGGTGACAGAGCCTTTTCACCATATCTGAGTGACTAGTTAAATTCTGGAAGATTTCAGTGTTTGGTTTATATTTCTTCAGGAGTAAAATGGGAGGTCCATGATTCAGAGAGTTGATTTGGGTTCCGATGTGAACTTATTCACTGATGCGTCAGGGGCGCATGGGTTCAGAGCCTATTTGAATGGCAGATGGTGTGTTGACACATGGCCGGCTGATTGGGTGGCAGCGGGTTTGACTAAGAACGTAGCTGTTTCCGTTGTTGGTGTCATTGAAGTTATGGACGGGTGTTGAGGGACAGGAAGGTCAATTTTCACGCTGACAATATGGGGGTGGTGCTGGAAATCAACAACTTGTCTGCCTCTTCCCCTCCGGTGGTGTTTTTGCTCCGATTATTTTCAAAGAAACGTCTGGACTATGTAGACAAGCAAGCGCCAACATTATCTGAAGGTGGAAGCGTGCTGCAAGCTCCGGGGGGAAAACACCACTCCGCATGGAGGAACTATAAACTGGGTTACCCGCATGTGTAGGAGGAAGAATCGGTAGGTAACTCGCTTCCTGGGAGACAGGGCCCCCAGAGGCGGACGGCTCAGCAGATTCCTGATTCCCCGAGCCCAAAGAACCGGGTGCTCTCATATGGCATATGGAACAAGACTGATTGACAGGAGTCAACAAAGCTAAACCGGATTCGTCACCGGACAATCTGAATCAGATATTATAATCGTCTCAGTCTCCGAATCCTCTGTAACTGAATCTGAAATGAGCAGTGTCTCAGCATCAGAATCCCCCATAACTATAAGAGGATATGTCAATATGGACTATAAACAATAAAAACAAAAACGGCACCTGACACCACCAATGGCTGGGACACTCACCACTTCCTATGACCAGACCCCTGCGGACTAGAATATCTCAGTCGCCACATGGTCGGGAATGCGGAAATGGTAAACAGAGCGTAACCACGCCCGGACACAGGGTGAACCTTACAGTCCAAAAGGCTGCTTCACTTCCAAAGGCCTCAAAGTTCCAAACCACAAGCCCATAAACCTCACACATAAGCAGGTTGAATCACATAACAAACATGATTATAAACCCCCTTGTCCAATAACCCCCCTCAGGAGATATTAACCCTCGATTCTAAGATCTAACAGAGACTCACTGAGACCCTTATGTTATAAGTTAAACCCGCGAGGAGCTTTAGCCTCACGGGAAACATCACGTTACAGTAAATGGAATAAAGTAAAATGAAACAATCTTACTGGAATCAACGCCGTGGAACAGGAACACGGCCTTTCAAGTGTGATGAATAGTAGCATCGCCTCCGCCATAGACTTGAGAGAAGAAAGCAGGCAGCGGAGTGAAGTTCGACAATGCTGATTGCTTGAGGAGCTGTTAATATGAGTAGGGATTGTTTTGCAGAAAGAAACTTCCTGTATCTCCGGACTCTAACTTTCATGCAAGCCCTCACCGAGAGACTGACAGGACTACATAAAACTCCTGTCCCATGTCGAAGAGTACTACCCTCCATAAGAGACAAAAAACAAAAAATCTGCCAGGTCTTTGCCAACCTCCTGAGACGAAAGGCAAAGAATGACTAGGGGATGAGGGGAGTGGGAGGAGTATTTAAGCCTTTGGCTGGGGTGTCTTTGCCTCCTCCCGGTGGCCAGGATCTTATTTCCCAAAAGTAATGAATGCAGCTGTGGACTCTTTCCATTTAAGAAGAAAAAGGGGAATCTGATAGATGTTTCTTTTTGAAAAATGGGGTGCGCCTGAATGAGGTGGGGTTGCAGTTATTTAATTTTAACTTGAAAGAAGGGGTTATAAAGGCCTTGGATTGTTGGCGGGGCTTGGTCAGTGGCCGTGCCTGTGGCAGTGTGCTTGCTGTTTGAGAAGGTGTGGAAGTAAAAGTGGATACCTCCAGTGGGTCCAGGAGAGGTTAGCAATATGTTTATGTATGGGTTTTAAGAGTTATTGAGCTCCTATGGGGCAAGCACTAATGTGGGTTGTTTTTAGTCAATGACTTCTCATGTGTTTGTATGTTATTTAATTGTTGACAAGTTTGGAAATTGTGGTTATAAATTTATTTATCAGTGTGGTTAAATTTGTGGGTGTGGGAGCATAGTGCCTAAGTATGGGGTCAAAAATCTGCATTAAATAGCTGCCAGTTAGCACCAACGAATGGATGTTCGTATCACTATTAGTAGCTTAGGGAGAGAAATAGTATCCACAGCACCAATATAGGTAAAAGAAAAAACCTTTATTTTCACATTACATGCAACATTTCGGCCTTCATGGGCTTAATCATGCATGATTAAGGCGATGAAGGCCGAAACGTTGCATGTAATGTGAAAATAAAGGTTTTTTCTTTTACCTAAATTGGTGCTGTGGATACTATTTCTCTACATTGCTGTGAGGGTGGCAGTAACCCTTTCTTCACGGGCCTCAAACAGAACAAATACTCGCCTAAAGGTACTAACAGGTGCTGTACTCATTCACTATTTCAGTAGCTTAGGGAGAAAGAGACAGCAAGGGAGATATTTAGTGCCAGGTGAGTGCTGCACTTGTATTGTCTGTGCTTATATCTAACCTCTAGTTATGTGTATATATTACTGGCAGTGTATTGTCTGTGCTTATATCTCACCTGTAGTTATGTGTATATATTACTGGCAGTGTATTGTCTGTGTTTATAGCTCACCTGTAGTTATGTGTATATATTACTGGCAGTGTATTGTCTGTGCTTATATCTCACCTGTAGTTATGTGTATATATTACTGGCAGTGTATTGTCTGTGCTTATATCTCACCTCTAGTTATGTGTATATATTACTGGCAGTGTATTGTATGTGTTTATATCTCACCTGTAGTTATGTGTATATATTACTGGCAGTGTATTGTCTGTGCTTATATCTCACCTGTAGTTATGTGTATATATTGCTGGCAGTGTATTGTCTGTGCTTATATCTCATCTGTAGTTATGTGTATATATTACTGGCAGTGTATTGTCTGCGCTTATATTTCACCTGTAGTTATGTGTATATATTACTGGCAGTGTATTGTCTGTGCTTATATCTCACCTGTAGTTATGTGTATATATTACTGGCAGTGTATTGTCTGTGCTTATATCTCACCTTTAGTTATGTGTATATATTACTGGCAGTGTATTGTCTGTGCTTATATCTCACCTGTAGTTATGTGTATATATTACTGGCAGTGTATTGTCTGTGCTTATATCTCACCTGTAGTTATGTGTATATATTACTGGCAGTGTATTGTCTGTGCTTATATCTCACCTGTAGTTATGTGTATATATTACTGGCAGTGTATTGTCTGTGCTTATATCTCACCTGTAGTTATGTGTATATATTACTGGCAGTGTATTGTCTGTGCTTATATCTCACCTGTAGTTATGTGTATATATTACTGGCAGTGTATTGTCTGTGCTTATATCATACCTGTAGTTATGTGTATATATTACTGGCAGTGTATTGTCTGTGCTTATATCTCACCTGTAGTTATGTGTATATATTACTGGCAGTGTATTGTCTGTGCTTATATCTCACCTGTAGTTATGTGTATATATTACTGGCAGTGTATTGTCTGTGCTTATATCTCACCTGTAGTTATGTGTATATATTGCTGGCAGTGTTTTGTCTGTGCTTATATCTCACCTGTAGTTATGTGTATATATTACAGGCAGTGTATTGTCTGTGCTTATATCTCACCTGTAGTTATGTGTATATATTACTGGCAGTGTATTGTCTGTGTTTACATCTCACCTGTAGTTATGTGTATATATTACAGGCAGTGTATTGTCTGTGCTTATATCTCACCTGTAGTTATGTGTATATATTACTGGCAGTGTATTGTCTGTGCTTATATCTCACCTGTAGTTATGTGTATATATTACTGGCAGTGTATTGTCTGTGCTTATATCTCACCTGTAGTTATGTGTATATATTACTGGCAGTGTATTGTTTGTGCTTATATCTCACCTGTAGTTATGTGTATATATTACTGGCAGTGTATTGTTTGTGCTTATATCTCACCTTTAGTTATGTGTATATATTACTGGCAGTGTATTGTCTGTGCTTATATCTCATCTTTAGTTATGTGTATATATTATTGGCAGTGTATTGTCTGTGCTTATATCTCACCTGTAGTTATGTGTATATATTACTAGTAGTGTATTGTCTGTGCATATATCGCACCTGTAGTTATGTGTATATATTACTGGCAGTGTATTGTCTGTGCTTATATCTCATCTTTAGTTATGTGTATATATTACTGGCAGTGTATTGTCTGTGCTTATATCTCATCTTTAGTTATGTGTATATATTACTGGCAGTGTATTGTCTGTGCTTATATCTCATCTTTAGTTATTTGTATATATTACTGGCAGTGTATTGTCTGTGCTTATATCTCATCTTTAGTTATGTGTATATATTACTGGCAGTGTATTGTCTGTGCTTATATCTCATCTTTAGTTACGTGTATATATTACTGGCAGTGTATTGTCTGTGCTTATATCTCATCTTTAGTTATGTGTATTACTGGCAGTGTAATGTCTGTGCTTATATCTCACCTGTAGTTATGTGTATATATTATTGGCAGTGTATTGTCTGTGCTTATATCTCACCTGTAGTTATGTGTATATATTACTAGTAGTGTATTGTGTGTGTTTATATCTCACCTGTAGTTATGTGTATATATTACTGGCAGTGTATTGCCTGTGTTTATATCTCACCTGTAGTTATGTGTATATATTACTGGCAGTGTATTGTCTGTGCTTATATCTCAGCTGTAGTTATGTGTATATATTACTGGCAGTGTATTGTCTGTGTTTATATCTCACCTGTAGTTATTTGTATATATTACTGGCAGTGTATTGTCTGTGTTTATATCTCACCTTTAGTTATGTGTATATATTACTGGCAGTGTATTGTCTGTGCTTATATCTCACCTGTAGTTATGTGTATATATTACTGGCAGTATATTGTCTGTGCTTATATCTCAGCTGTAGTTATGTGTATATATTACTGGCAGTATATTGTCTGTGCTTATATCTCACCTGTAGTTATGTGTATATATTACTGGCAGTGTACTGTCTGTGCTTATATCTCACCTGTAGTTATGTGTATATATTACTGGCAGTGTATTGTCTGTGTTTATATCTCACCTGTAGTTATTTGTATATATTACTGGCAGTGTATTGTCTGTGTTTATATCTCACCTGTAGTTATGTGTATATATTACTGGCAGTGTATTGTCTGTGCTTATATCTCACCTGTAGTTATGTGTATATATTACTGGCAGTGTATTGTCTGTGTTTATATCTCACCTTTAGTTACGTGTATATATAACAGGCAGTGTATTGTCTGTGTTTATATCTCACCTGTAGTTATGTGTATATATTACTGGCAGTGTATTGTCTGTGTTTATATCTCACCTGTAGTTATGTGTATATATTACTGGCAGTGTATTGTCTGTGCTTATATCTAACCTGTAGTTATGTGTATATATTACTGGCAGTGTACTGTCTGTGCTTATATCTCACCTGTAGTTATGTGTATATATTACTGGCAGTGTATTGTCTGTGCTTATATGTCACCTGTAGTTATGTGTATATATTACTGGCAGTGTATTGTCTGTGCTTATATCTCACCTGTAGTTATGTGTATATATTACTGGCAGTGTATTGTCTGTGCTTATATCTCACCTGTAGTTATGTGTATATATTACTGGCAGTGTATTGTCTGTGCTTATATCTCACCTGTAGTTATGTGTATATAATACTGGCAGTTTATTGTCTGTGCTTATATCTCACCTGTAGTTATGTGTATATATTACTGGCAGTGTATTGCCTGTGTTTATATCTCACCTGTAGTTATGTGTATATATTACTGGCAGTGTATTGTCTGTGCTTATATCTCACCTGTAGTTATGTGTATATATTACTGGCAGTGTATTGTGTGTGTTTATATCTCACCTGTAGTTATGTGTATATATTACTGGCAGTGTATTGTCTGTGCTTATATCTCACCTGTAGTTATGTGTATATATTACTGGCAGTGTATTGTCTGTGTTTATATCTCACCTGTAGTTATGTGTATATATTACTGACAGTGTATTGTCTGTGTTTATATCTCACCTGTAGTTATGTATATGTATTACTGGCAGTGTATTGTCTGTGCTTATATCTCACCTGTAGTTATGTGTATATTTTACTGGCAGTGTATTGTCTGTGCTTATATCTCACCTGTAGTTATGTGTATATATTACTGGCAGTGTATTGTCTGTGTTTATATCTCACCTGTAGTTATGTGTATATATTACTGGCAGTGTATTGTCTGTGTTTATATCTCACCTGTAGTTATGTGTATATATTACTGGCAGTGTATTGTCTGTGCTTATATCTCACCTGTAGTTATGTGTATATATTACTGGCAGTGTATTGTCTGTGCTTATATCTCACCTGTAGTTATGTGTATATATTACTGGCAGTGTATTGTCTGTGCTTATATCTCACCTGTAGTTATGTGTATATATTACTGGCAGTGTATTGTCTGTGCTTATATCTCACCTGTAGTTATGTGTATATATTACTGGCAGTGTATTGTCTGTGCTTATATCTCACCTGTAGTTATGTGTATATATTACTGGCAGTGTATTGTCTGTGCTTATATCTCACCTGTAGTTATGTGTATATATTACTGGCAGTGTATTGTCTGTGTTTATATCTCACCTGTAGTTATGTTTATATATTACTGGCAGTGTATTGTCTGTGCTTATATCTCACCTTTAGTTACGTGTATATATTACTGGCAGTGTATTGTCTGTGTTTATATCTCACCTGTAGTTATGTTTATATATTGCTGGCAGTGTATTGTCTGTGCTTATATCTCACCTGTAGTTATGTGTATATATTACTGGCAGTGTATTGTCTGTGTTTATAGCTCACCTGTAGTTATGTGTATATATTACTGGCAGTGTATTGTCTGTGTTTATATCTCACCTGTAGTTATGTGTATATATTACTGGCAGTGTATTGTCTGTGTTTATATCTCACCTGTAGTTATGTGTATATATTACTGGCAGTGTATTGTCTGTGCTTATATCTCACCTGTAGTTATGTGTATATATTACTGGCAGTGTATTGTCTGTGTTTATATCTCACCTTTAGTTATGTGTATATATTACTGGCAGTGTATTGTCTGTGCTTATATCTCACCTGTAATTATGTGTATATATTACTGGCAGTTTATTGTCTGTGCTTATATCTCACCTGTAGTTATGTGTATATATTACTGGCAGTGTATTGTCTGTGTTTATATCTCACCTGTAGTTATGTGTATATATTACTGGCAGTGTATTGTCTGTGCTTATATCTCACCTGTAGTTATGTGTATATATTACTGGCAGTGTATTGTCTGTGCTTATATCTCACCTGTAGTTATGTGTATATATTACTGGCAGTGTATTGTCTGTGTTTATATCTCACCTGTAGTTATGTGTATATATTACTGGTAGTGTATTGTCTGTGTTTATATCTCACCTGTAGTTATGTGTATATATTACTGGCAGTGTATTGTCTGTGCTTATATCTCACCTGTAGTTATGTGTATATATTACTGGCAGTGTATTGTCTGTGTTTATATCTCACCTGTAGTTATGTGTATATATTACTGGCAGTGTATTGTCTGTGCTTATATCTCACCTGTAGTTATGTGTATATATTACTGGCAGTGTATTGTCTGTGCTTATATCTCACCTGTAGTTATGTGTTTATATTACTGACAGTGTATTGTCTGTGCTTATATCTCACCTGTAGTTATGTGTATATATTACTGGCAGTGTATTGTCTGTGCTTATATCTCACCTGTAGTTATGTGTATATATTACTGGCAGTGTATTGTCTGTGCTTATATGTCACCTGTAGTTATGTGTATATATTACTAGTAGTGTATTGTCTGTGCTTATATCTCACCTGTAGTTATGTGTATATTTTACTGGCAGTTTATTGTCTGTGCTTATATCTCACCTGTAGTTATGTGTATATATTACTGGCAGTGTATTGTCTGTGTTTATATCTCACCTGTAGTTATGTGTATATATTACTGGCAGTGTATTGTCTGTGTTTATATCTCACCTGTAGTTATGTGTATATATTACTGGCAGTGTATTGTCTGTGCTTATATCTCACCTGTAGTTATGTGTATATATTACTGGCAGTGTATTGTCTGTGCTTATATCTCACCTGTAGTTATGTGTATATATTACTGGCAGTGTATTGTCTGTGCTTATATCTAACCTCTAGTTATGTGTATATATTACTAGCAGTGTATTGTCTGTGCTTATATCTCACCTTTAGTTATGTGTATATATTACTGGCAGTGTATTGTCTGTGCTTATATCTCACCTTTAGTTAGGTGTATATATTACTGGCAGTGTATTGTCTGTGCTTATATCTCACCTTTAGTTATGTGTATATATTACTGGCAGTGTATTGTCTGTGCTTATATCTCACCTTTAGTTATGTGTATATATTACTGGCAGTGTATTGTCTGTGCTTATATATCACCTTTAGTTATGTGTATATATTACTGGCAGTGTATTGTCTATGGTTATATCTCACCTGTAGTTATGTGTATATTTTACTAGTAGTGTATTGTCTGTGCTTATATCTCACCTGTAGTTATCTGTATATATTACTGTCAGTGTATTGTCTGTGCTTATATCTCACCTGTAGTTATGTGTATATATTACTGGCAGTGTAATGTCTGTGCTTATATCTAACCTGTAGTTATGTGTATAAATTACTGGCAGTGTATTGTCTGTGCTTATATCTCACCTGTAGTTATGTGTATATATTACTGGCAGTGTATTGTCTGTGGTTATATCTCACCTGTAGTTATGTGTATATATTACTGGCAGTGTATTGTCTGTGCTTATATCTCATCTGTAGTTATGTGTATATATTACTGGCAGTGTATTGTTTGTGCTTATATCTCACCTTTAGTTATGTGTATATATTACTGGCAGTTTAAGGCAGGAAGCGAAATGTTTAACCTGCTTAATCTGATCAGCTGGTGCACTTCCAGATTTGGCTGAAAGAGGAGAAAAAGCAATATTATATTATTATTATTATTATTATTATTATTATTATTATTATTATTATTATTAATACAATGTTAGCTTGTGTGCACTGCTCTGGTTAGTGCTAGTGTGTAATAGGATGGTTAGTGTTTGCTAGTGTGTAATGTGCAGGTTAGTGTTTGCTAGTGTGTGCTGTGCTGGTTAGTGTTTGCTAGTGTATAATGTGCAGGTTAGTGTTAGTGTGTAATAGGCTGGTTAGTGTTAGTGTGTAATAGGCTGGTTAGTGTTTGCTAGTGTATAATGTGCTGGCTAGCTAGTGTGTACTGTGATGGTTAGTGGTTGCTAGTGTGTACTGTACTGGTTAGTGTTTGCTAGTGTGTAATTTGCTGGTTAGTGTTTGCTAGTGTGTAATGTGCTGGTTAGTGTTTGCTAGTGTGTAATTTGCTGGTTAGTGTTTGCTAGTGTGTAATGTGCTGGTTTGTGTTTGCTAGTGTATAATGTGCAGGTTAGTGTTTGTTAGTGTATAATGTGGTGTTTAGTGTTTGCTTGTGTGTAATGTGCTGGTTAGTGTTTGCTAGTGTATAATGTGCTGGTTAGTGTTTCCTAGTGTCTGCTGTGCTAGTTAGTGTTTGCTAGTGTTTAATGTGTTGGTTAGCGTTTGTTAGTATGTGCTGTGCTGGTTAGTGTTTAATTTGTTGGTTAGTGTTTGCTAGTGTGTGCTGTGCTGGTTAGTGCTTAATGTGCTGGTTAGTCTTTGCTAGTGTGAGCTGTGCTGATTAGTGTTTGCTAGTGTGTGCTATAGGCTGGTTAGTGTTTGCTAGTGTGCGCTGTGCTGGTTAGTGCTTAATGTGCTGGTTAGTGTTTGCTAGTGTGTGCTGTGCTGGTTAGTGTTTAATGTGCTAGTTAGTGTTTGCTAGTGTGAGCTGTGCTGATTAGTGTTGGTAGTGTGAACTGTGCTGGTTAGTGTTTGCTAGTGTGTGCTGTGCTGGTTAGTGTTTGCTAGTGTATAATGTGCTGGTTAGTGTTTGCTAGTGTGTAATAGGCTGGTTAGAGTTTGCTAGTGTGTGCTGTGCTGGTTAGTGTTTAATGTGCTGATTAGTGTTTGATAGTGTTTAATGTGTTGGTTTGTGTTTGCTAGCGTATAATAGGCTGGTTAGTGTTCGCTAATGTGTAATAGGCTTGTTAGAGTTTGCTAGTGTGTGCTGTGCTGGTTAGTGTTTGCTAGTGTGAGCTGTGCTGGTTAGTGTTTGCTAGTGTGTGCTGTACTGGTTAGTTTTTGCTAGTGTTTAATGTGTTGGTTAGTGTTTGCTTGTGTGTAAGAGGCTGGTTAGTGTTTGCTAGTGTTTAATGTGCTGGTTAGAGTTTGCTAGTGTGTGCTGTGCTGGTTAGTG
Organism: Bombina bombina; assembly: GCF_027579735.1. Lineage (NCBI taxonomy): Eukaryota > Metazoa > Chordata > Amphibia > Anura > Bombinatoridae > Bombina > Bombina bombina. Next base: position 548,099,835 of record NC_069505.1, on the reverse strand, counting down.
TTTAATGTGCTGGTTAGTGTTTGCTAGTGTGCACTGTGGTAGTCAGTGTCTGCTTTTCATTCCTTTAAATAATTAAGTTTTTTTCTTACTAAAAAGGATAAAAGAAGCAGCATTTCCTTCCATGGTGTTCAGCAGGAGAGAATCACCAGCCGTTTCATAAAAAGTTCCCAAGTGTTTCTGCCCATCACCTACAGAGGAAACAAGACCAACTTCACTGTGATATTAAGTTATTTAAAAAAAGAAAAGAAAAGGAAAAGGAAGGATAACACCTTTTTGGCACACACTTGCAACAAATTAGCTAGAGAGTAGCTCAAAAAATAAAACTTAACTTTTAATAATATCCACATAAAAGCCAACCTTAACATTATTTTAAAAGAAACAAAAAAGACCATAATAATGCAGAGACCCATGAGATATAATATAACAATATACATGTAATGCCCAAATTTGCAATGTGTTTACCTTACAAGTGGACTCATAGTGTTATTGTGATGCATAGCTCGAGTTAAAAAAAGATCCCTAATATACATTGACTAGGAGTGCGTGACACCCACAAGAATGGGAAATCAATGGGCTCAACCTGTTCTCTCGAGCTATGTACACCCACAATTATTATGATAAAAAGGTCCAGGGCATAGCTCTGTAGTATAAACACAATGATACAGTCTCATAATCAAATAAAGTTCAAAATAAACTCCCAGGGAAATGCCTGACGTGCGTTTCAGCTACTTCATTTTCAAAGGAGCAATCAAGCCCTTTCACTAGCTGTTATTTATGATATAATTGACCAATCATATATAGCAATATACCGACACACCTCCTCATTGCGTCATTGCTACTGTTTAGCCTGCATACACAATAGCATAAGGTTCAAGTGACAGATCAGGAATTGGTTTATCATGTTTTGCTGGTTTTCATGCTCCACATTTATGCAGCGTAATTGTCAAATTAAATGTATTTTTGATTTCATATTAAAGATATAATACTCAAAAAAGGAAGATATTTTATTTCAAAATTTCTTCAGCTTACAAGAGTAATTGCTCTGTGAACAGTTATACTTCAGCTACTGTCCAGTTCCAAGTTGAAAAAACAAAACAAACAAAAAAACAATAGCCAATCAGCATCAGCAGTGCTGAGGTCATGCTTTGCTTTGCTGTGATCTTATGAGATTTCACTGAAATCTCGTGAGATTTCATAGTAAACTTCCTTAAATGGATATGAAACCCATTTTTTTTCTTTCATGATTCAGGTAGAGTATGCAAATTTAAATAACGTTCCATTGTATTTCTATTATCTAATTTGTGTTGTTCTCTTTGTATCCTTTGTTAAAAAGAATGCCTAGGTAGGCTCAGAAGCTGCCAAGTGGTGTCTGCACACATTTACCTCTTTTTATTGGCTTTCAGATAGCTCTCTGTAGTGCATTACTGCTCCTTCAACAAATGATACCAAGATAATGGAGCAAATTACATAATGAAAGTAAATTGAAAAGTTGTTTAAAATTGTACTATCTATCTGATTCATGAAAGAAATATTTTTGATTTTATGTCCCTTTAAACTGAATAGGGAAATAACATGACTGTGCTGCACATGCCAGATGCACACTCCCTTGCAAGTCCTGGGACTAGTATCCTGATTGGCTGCTTAAAGTCCCTTTACAATAGGATGTGAATACTTAGGAAATTTTGAGTTAAAATATCTTCCCTTTTTTACATATATTCAGGTGATAATTTCTAGTCGGGTTTTGACAGCTATGCTGTATCACTTTCAAGTGCTTCAACATTTGGGTATTATGTCCTTTTACCACAAAGTTATTTTTTCAACTGGTTAGCAGTGCTGGGAGCTTAGCTTTTTAAGTAAGAGTAATAAAAGACCTTACCTGCAAAATGTAATATTCCCTTGTTCACTTGCACTGGTGTGCCATTGTAAAGTCTGTTGTAAGAAAATGACACACATTAAAGGGACAGTCTACTCCAGAATTGTTATTGTTTAAAAAGATAGATAATCCCTTTACTACCCATTCCCCAGTTTTGCAAAACCAACACAGTTATATTAATACACTTTTTACCTCTGTGATTACCTTGTATCTAAGCCTCTGCAGACTCCCCCCTTATCTCAGTTATTTTGACAGACTTGCATATTAGCCAATTAGTGCCCTCTCAGAAGTAACTCCACGGGAGTGAGCGCAATGTTATCTATATGGCACAAAAGAAATAGCTCTGTCTAGCTGTAAAAAAACCTGTGAAAATGCACTGAGATAAGAGGAGGCCTTTAAGGAAGTTAGCATATGAGCCTACCTAGGTTTAGCTTTCAACAAAGAATACCAAGAGAACAAAGCAAATCTGATGATAAAAGTAAATTGGAAAGTTGTTTAAAATCACACACACTATCTAAATCATGAAAGTTTAATTTTGACTAAACTGTCCCTTTAAGGGGCATTAAACACTAAATTAATGCTAGATAGACTGATATATTCATGGTAAATATTAGCCTCAGAATAATGCACATTTATATTTTTGTTAAATTTATACCAGATGAATCAGATAGAGCATACATTTTTAACAACCTTGAAATATGCTTCTATTATTAAATTTGCTTCATTCTTTTGGTATCCTTTGTTGAACTCAGCAATTCACTACTGGCAGCTAGCTAAACATATCAGGTGAACTAATGACAAAATATATAAATGTGCGGTCACCAATCAGCAGCCATCTCCCAGTAGTGCATTGCGGCTCCTGAGCCTAGCTAGGTTTGCTTTTCAACAAAGTATACCAAGAGAATGAAGCAAATAATATAATAAAAGCTAACAGGCAATTTGTTTGAAATTGCGTGATCTATCTTAATCATAAAAAATATATGTTTGGTTTCATGCCCCTTTAACTTTTAGTGTTCGAAAGCAATGGGGACCACTATGTTGTAAACTAGACAGTCAAGGCCAGCTATAAATGAGTCACTAGCGTGTGTAACCAATCACTGTGTAGAATATAGCATTGCTCAGTCTGGAGTTTATTTTCTAATAGGAATTGGAAAGCCACAATTTTTTCAAGATAAATTACAGACAAAAGCAGACAATGCTGCAAGGATGCTATACTGCACATAATTAATAATATTATAATACAATCTCAAGGTATTTAAAGGGATATGAAAACCATGATTCAGATAGAGCAGCAATTTTATGCAACTTTCTATTTTTTTCCTATGATTATTTTTTCTTCATTCTCTTGGTATCTTTATTTGAAAAAGCAGGAGCATAAATTTAGGAGCCGGCCCATTTTTAGTTTAGCATCCTGGGTAGTGCTTGCTGATTGGTGGCTACATTTATTGATAAGCATGCTTTTTTAAACTCAGTATCCAGAACCATATGATAAAACACATTCCTCACTGTCTAATGATATTGAAGTTTTCTTTTTTCTATATTTTCTTACCCCAAAGAATCTGTGTATTTGACTTTCCCATCCTCAGACTCAAATGATATCCATCCCCCTTCTGAAGGCTTATTTCTTGGGGCATTAGATGCAGCTACAGCATAATTCCATCTTCCCAAAATCTGAAAATAGAAGAAATTACTGAGACTGAGATAGATAGATAGAAATACAAAGTGAAATATAAACATACAGTGCCAGATTTCGAGTGTATCAATATCAGGTTTTCTGTTTGTTTTTGAGTGCAAGTTAAATTGCTCTCGTATTACAAGTTGAAAGTAAATGTGATTGTGTGAGAGCAATTGCGATTTGCGCTAGAATGATTACTGCCAACTCAAAGCTCTGGTTAACTGTTTCGCAAAACTAAACAGTGAGATCTAAGGTGTATAAAAAAAGGCAGACAAAGGGCTTTAGCATAGAGATACATACATATACTTGTCTAAAGAAGGATCGTCACAAAGCCTCTGATGAAGAGGTTACTTCTGTGAAACGTGTTAGGCCACGCCCACCTTTTGCCACAGTGCAAGACGCCGACGAGCTGAGCTGGTTACATAGTAGCGGTTCGAATTTGCTCTTACTTTGTATACTGCCACATTGACTTGGCATTCGCTACATTTGCTATACTCAGATTGGGAACTTTGTTTTTGAGTTGCCACATAGCGGACTACTTGTGACCCTAGAGCTGAGGACACGGTTCTCCAGACTGCCTAGTGGGACTTTTCATTATCACCATTTTGTGGTGCTCAACGACTTATCCTTCTCTCATATTGATTGAGGTTCTGTTCTGTGAGTACCCACCTTTTAGGGGGGATTGTGTGATTATTTTATGTATTTATATTAAACCTGATAACACTATGAGGAGATTCATTGTGCGCTTATTTTTTCCAGATTTCACCCATTTACTTTTGACCTCCAGCATTGGTACTGGAGGACTTAATGATAAGCTGCTGTCTCTCCCTGAGTTTGAAGAGAATAGGACATTGGTCCACAGATAAGACTTTCTCATTTTACGTGCATATATGTGTTGCATTTACCATTTTGTATTACATTGAGTATATATAGTGTGCGCAGTTCTTTTAGTCTGTGTTTTTTACACAGATTTCTTTGTTTATATATATATATATATATACTTCCATTTGTTGCCAAGCACTCAGTCCTACATTTAAGATCAATATGCCTGAATGCTATCCTTTCCTTATATAACATATATATATATATATATATATATATATATATATATATATATATATATATATATATATATATATATATATATATATATAATTTGTCAAATGTGGTAAAAGCACTCCTGGTGATCCAGTATTGCGGCCATCAAGCCAATAGTGCCCAGGGTGCTCTTCAAGCCGTACATATAATTCTGAAGAGTCTTCCATACTCTTCAGAATTATATATATATATATATATATATATAAAAGAGAAAGAGAAAGAAAGAGAGAGAGAAAGAAAGAGAGAAAGAGAGAGAAAGATAGAGAGAAAGAGAGAGAGAGAGAAAGAAAGAGACAAAGAAAGAAAGAAAGAAAGAAAGAAAGAGGGAAAAAAAGAGAGAGAAAGAGAGAGAGAAAGCAAGAGAAAAAAATGAAAGAAAAAAAGAGAGAGAGAAAGAAAGATAGAAAGAGAAAAAGAGAGAGAGAGAAGAAAGAGAGAGAGAGAGAAGAAAGAGAGAGAGAGAAGAAAGAGAGAGAGAGAGAGACAGAGAGAGAGAGGGGGGGGGAAGAAAGAGAGAGAGAAGAAAAAGAAATAAAGAAAGAAAGAGAGATGAAAGAAAGAAAGAAAGAAAGAGAAGAAAGAAAGAGAGATAAGAAAGAGAGAGAGAGAGATGAAAGAGAGAGAGAAGAAGAAGAAATAGAAAAAAGAAAGAAAGAGAGAGAGAGAGAGAAGAAAGAGAAAGAAAGAAAAAGAGAGAGAAGAAAGAGAGTGAAGAAAGAGATAGAGAAGAAAGAGAGAAGAAAGAAAGAGAGAGAGAAGAAAGAAAGAAAGAAAGAAAGAAAAAAGAAAGAAAAAGAAAGAAAGAAAGAAAGAAAGAAAAAGAAAGAAAGAGAGGGAGAAGAAAGAGAGAGAGAGAAGAAAGAGAGAGAGAAAGAGAGAGAGAAGAAAGAGAGATAGAGGAAAGAGAGAAAGAGAGAGAAGAAAGAAAGAGGGAAAGAGAGAAGAAAGAGAGAGAGAGAGAGAGAGAAGAAAGAGAGAGAGAGAGGAAAGAGAGAGAGAAGATAGAGAGAGAGAGAAGAAAGAAAGAGAGAGAGAGAGAGAGAGAGAGAGAGAGAGAGAGAGAGAGAAAAGAGAGAAAGAGAGAAGAAAGAAAAAGAGAGAGAGAGAGAGGGGAAAGAGAGAGAGAGAAGATAGAGAGAGAGAGAGAGAGAAGAAAGAGAGAGAGAGGAAAGAGAGAAAGAAAGAGAAGAAAGAGAAAGAGAGAGAAGAAAGAGAAAGAGAGAGAAGAAAGAAAGAGAGAGAAGAAAGAAAGAGAGAAAGAGAGAGAAGAAAGAGAGAAAGAGAGAGAAGAAAGAAAGAGAGAGAGAGAGAGAGAGAGGGGAAAGAAAGAGAGAGAAGATAGAGAGAGAGAAGAAAGAGAGAGAGAGAAGAAAGAGAGAGAAGAAAGAGAGAGAGAGGAAAGAGAGAAAGAGAGAGAAGAAAGAGAAAGAGAGAGAAGAAAGAAAGAGAGAGAAGAAAGAGAGAGAGAAGAAAGAGAGAGAGAGGAAAGAGAGAAAGAGAGAGAAGAAAGAGAAAGAGAGAGAAGAAAGAAAGAGAGAAAGAGAGAGAAGAAAGAGAGAAAGAGAGAGAGAGAGAGAGAAGAAGAAGAAAGAGAGAGAAGAATGAGAGAGAGAAGAAAGAGAGAGAAGAATGAGAGAGAGAAGAAAGAGAGAGAACAAAAGAAAGAAATTTACTTTTGACCTCCAGCATTGGTACTGGAGGACTTAATGATAAGCTGCTGTCTCTCCCTGAGTTGGAAGAGAATAGGACATTGGTCCACAGATAAGACTTTCTCATTTTACGTGCATATATGTGTTGCATTTACCATTTTGTATTACATTGAGTATATATAGTGTGCGCAGTTCTTTTAGCCTGTGTTTTTTTACACAGATTTCTTTGTTTATATATATATACTTCCATTTGTTGCCAAGCACTCAGTCATACATTTAAGATCAATATGCCTGAATGCTATCCTTTCCTTATATATATATTTGTCAAAATGTGGTAAAAGCACTCCTGGTGATCCAGTATTGCGGCCATCAAGCCAGTAGTGCCCAGGGGGCTCTTCAAGCCGTACATATAATTCTGAAGAGTATGGAAGGCACTCACTAGGTCTTTACAGCAAACTAATCCTTTATTAGTTACAATAAAGGATTAGTTTGCTGTAAATACCTAGTGAGTGTCTTCCATACTCTTCAGAATTATATATATATATAAGAGAAAGAGAAAGAAAGAGAGAGAGAGAGAAAGAAAGAAAGAAAGAGAGAAAGAAAGAAAGAAAGAAAGAGAAAAAAGAGAGAGAGAGAGAAAGAAAGAACGAGAGAGAGAAAACGAGAGAGAGAAAAATGAAAGAAAGTGAAAAAGAGAGAGAGAAAGAAAGATAGAAAGAGAAAAAGAGAGAGAGAGAAGAAAGAGAGAGATAGAGAGAGAGAGAGAGAGAGAGAGAGAGAGAGAGAAAGAGAGAAAGAAAGAAAGAAAGTGAGAGAGAAAGAAAGAAAGTGAGAGAGAAAGAAAGAAAGTGAGAGAGAAAGAGAGAGAGAAGAAAGAGAAAGAAAGAAAGGAAGGAAGGAAGGAAGAAAGAAAGAGAGAGAGAGAGATGAAAGAGAAAGAAATAAAGAAAGAGAGAGAAGAAAGAGAGATAAGGAGAGAGAGAGAGAGAGAGAGAGAGAAAAGAAAGAGAGAGACATGAAAGAGAGAGAGAGAGAAGAAGAAAGATAAAGAAAAAAGAATGAAAGAGAGAGAGAAGAAAGAGAAAGAAAGAAAAAGAGAGAAGACAGAGAGATAGAATAGAGAGAGAGAAGAAAGAGAGAAGAAAGAAAGAAAGAGAGAGAGAGATGAAAGAGAGAGAGAGAAGAAAAAAAGAAAGAAAGGAAGAAAGAAAGAAAGAAAGAAAGAAAGAGCGGGAGAAGAAAGAGAGAGAGAGAGAGAGAGAGAGAGAGAGAGAGAGAGAAAGAAGAAAGAGAGAGAGAAAGAAGAAAGAGAGAGAGAAAGAGAGAGTGAGGGAGAGAGAGAGAAAGAGAGTGAGAAGAAAGAGAGAGAGGAAAGAGAGAGAGAGAAGAAAGAGAAAGAGAGAGAGAGAGAAGAAAGAAAGAGAGAAATAGAGAGAAGAAAGAGTGAGAGAGAAGAAAGAAATAGAGAAAGAGAGAAAAGAAAGAGAGAGAGGAAAGAGAGAGAAGATAGAGAGACGAAAGAGAGAGAGAGGAAAGAGAGAGAACGAGTGGAAGAAACAGAGAAATAGAGAGAAGAAAGAAAGAGAAAGAGAGAGAAGAAAGAAAGAGAGAAAGAGATAGAAGAAAGAAAGAGAGAGAGAGAGAAGAAGAAAGAGAGAGAAGAATGAGAGAGAGAAGAAAGAGAGAGAGAGAGAAGAAAGAGAAAGAGAGAAGAAAGAGAAAGAGAGAACGCAAGAAACAAAGAGAGAGAGAAGAAAGAGAGAGAAAGAGAGAGATGAAAGAGAGAGAGAGAAGAAAGAGAAAAGGAGAGAGAGAAGAAAGAGAAAAAAAAGAAAGAGAGAGAGAAAAAAGAGAGAGAGAGAAGAAAGAGAGAAGAAAGAGAAAGAAAGAAAGAAAGAGAAAAGAAAGAGAGAGAGAAGAAAGAGAATGAATGAAAGAATGAAAGAGAGAGAGAGAAGAGAGTGAGAGAGGAAAGAAAGAGAAAGAGAGAAAGAAGAAAGAGATAGAGAAGGAGAGAGATAAGAGAGAGAGAGAAGAAAGAGAGAGAGAGAGAGAGAGAGAGAGAGAAGAAAGAAAGAGAGAGAGAAGAAAGAGATAGAGAGGAAAGTGAGAGAGAGGAAAGAAAGAGAGAGAGAAGAAAGAGAGAGAGAAGAAAGAGAGAGAGAAGAAAGAGAGAGGGGAAGAGAGAGAAAGAGAGAGAAGGAGAGAGAAGAAAGAGAGAGAGAAGAAAGAGAGAGAGAGAAGAAAGCGAGAGAGAGAAGAAAGAGAGAGAGAAGAAAGAGAGAGAAGAAAGAGAGAGAAAGAGAGAGTGAAGAAAGAGAGAGAGAGAGAGAGAGAGAGAGAGAGAGAGAGAGAAGAAAGAAAGAGAGAGAGAAGAAAGAGATAGAGATTATAGAGAGAGAGAGAGAGAGAGAGAGAGAAGAAAGAGTGTGACTGTGTGAAGAACGAGAGAGAGAAGAACGTGAGAGAGGGGAAGAGAGAGGGGAAGAGAGAGAAAGAGAGAGAAGGAGAGAGAAGAGAGAGAGAAGAAAGAGAGAGAGAAGAAAGAGAGAGAGAAGAAAGAGAGAGAGAGAAAGAGAGAGTGAAGAAAGAGAGAGAGAGAGAGAGAGAAGAAAGAAAGAGAGAGAGATAAGAAAGAGAGAGAAGAAAGAGAGAGAGAAGAAAGAGAGAGAAGAAAGAGAGAGAGAAGAAAGAGAAAGAAAGAGAGAGAAGAAAGAGAAAGAAAGAAAGAAAGAAAGAAAGAAAAGAAAGAAAAATAAAGGAAGAGAGCTGTTGTTTAACAAGTGATGGTTTTCTCTCATTTGCTTTTTTTCATACCTTTTCTACCTTTAGATCTTCAGCCACTCGAGCAAAGTTAAAGCAGGAAAAAACTGCAGAGAGAAATAAAGGAATTAATATTGAAGGGCTATAATAACCCCCCCCCCCCAAAAAAAAAAAATTGTATGATTCTTATAGACTATACAGTTGATTTCAATTTTCAAATTGGCTTCATTCTCTTGATATCCTTTGTTGAAAAGTATACCTAGGTAGGCTCAGGAGCAGCAGTCCACTACTAGGAGCTAGCTGCTGATTGGTAGCTTCACTTATATGCTCTTTGTCATTGGTTCCCTGATGTTTTCAGCTTGCACCCGGTACTGCATTGCTGCTCCTTCAACAAAAAATGCCAAGAGTACAAAGCAAATTTGATAATAGAAGGGAAAAAAAATATTTAAAAGTGTATTTTCTGTCTGAATCATTAAAGAAAAAAAATGTGGGTTTTGTAAGCTTCATATTTTGTATCATGTCAATTAACCCCTTGTGCCACCTGGATGTAGGTACTATGTCACACAGTACTTTGCCCAGCATACTGGGTTGACCTAGTACCTACGTCCAGCACAGAGGCGCATGTTACAGTCCCTGCTTTAAGCTTAGACAGTGGAGAATTCAGCTGGGGCAGAAGGCATCTGCCTTCATATGTTAAGGGAATACGGATAATGATCCCTTGCCATATGAAGCCAGACTGTCTGCCACTAACAAACATGGTGGTGGACAGTGGGAGGGTAAAAAAAGCATTTGGGAGGAATCAGGGAGGTGGGAGGGTGCGGAGGGACCCTATATTACAGAAATTAGAAAAAAATATAAATTTATATTCAAACAAAAAGCTTAACTACATAATGGCAGACTATAAGAAGGTGGTGACCAGTGTTTGTGTGTGTGTGGGGGGGTGGGGGGGTGGTGGAGGGCAGAGAAGAGAGCTGTTTGGGAGGGATCAGGTAGAGATCAGGGGTGGAAGGTGTCAGGTAGTAGATGTGTGGGCCTAGATCAATTCTTTGGGTTGTCTAGTTTAAATATATATATAGCTGTACACTGTATATTGTGTAGACCTGACATCACTGTATGTAATAGTACTAGCTGTGCACTGTATATTGTGTACACCTGACATCACTGTATGTAACAGTACTAGCTGTGCACAGTATATTGTGTATACCTGACATCACTGTATGTAACAGTACTAGCTGTGCACTGTATATTGTGTACACCTGATATCACTGTATGTAATAGTACTAGCTGTGCACTGTATATTGTGTACACCAGACATCACTGTATGTAATATTTCTAGCTGTGCACTGTATATTGTGTACACCTGACATCCCTGTATGTAATAGTACTAGCTGTGCACAGTATTGTATACACCTGACATCACTGTATGTAATAGTACTAGCTGTGCACTGTATATTATGTACACCTGACATCACTGTATGTAATAGTACTAGCTGTGCACAGTACTGTATACACCTGACATCACTGTATGTAATAGTACTAGCTGTGCACAGTATTGTATACACCTGGCATCACTGTATGTAATAGTACTAGCTGTGCACAGTATTGTATACACCTGACATCACTGTATGTAATAGTACTAGCTGTGCACAGTATTGTATACACCTGACATCACTGTATGTAATAGTACTAGCTGTGCACTGTATATTGTATACACCTGACATCACTGTATGTAATAGTACTAGCTGTGCACAGTATTGTATACACCTGACATCACTGTATGTAATAGTACAAGCTGTGCACTGTATATTATGTACACCTGACATCACTGTAGGTAATAGTACTAGCTGTGCACAGTATTGTATACACCTGACATCACTGTATGTAATAGTACTAGCTGTGCACTGTATATTGTATACACCTGACATCACTGTATGTAATAGTACTAGCTGTGCACTGTATATTGTGTACACCTGACATCACTGTATGTAATAGTACAAGCTGTGCACTGTATATTATGTACACCTGACATCACTGTATGCAATAGTACTAGCTGTGCACAGTATTGTATACACCTGACATCACTGTATGTAATAGTACTAGCTGTGCACTGTATATTGTATACACCTGACATCACTTTATGTAATAGTACTAGCTGTGCACAGTAAATTATATACACCTGACATCACTGTATGTAATAGTACTAGCTGTGCACAGTATATTGTGTACACCTGACATCACTGTATGTAATAGTACAAGCTGTGCACTGTATATTATGTACACCTGACATCCCTGTATGTAATAGTACTAGCTGTGCACAGTATATTGTGTACACCTTACATCACTGGCTGTGACAATAGTAGCTGTTCACAATATATTGTGTACACGTGACATTTCTGTATGTAATAGTACTAGCTGGGCATAGTATATTGTGTACACCTGACATCACTGTATGTAATAGTACTAGCTGTGCACTGTATATTGTGTACACCTGACATCACTGTATGTAATAGTACTAGCTGTGCACTGTATATTGTGTACACCAGACATCACTGTATGTAATAGTACAAGCTGTGCACTGTATATTGTGTACACCTGACATCACTGTATGTAATAGTACTAGCTGTGCAAAGTATATTGTGTACACCTGGCATCACTGTATGTAATAGTACTAACTGTGCACTGTATATTGTGTATACCTGACATCACTGTATGTAATAGTACTAGCTGTGCACTGTATATTGTGTACACCTTACATTACTGTATGTAATAGTACTAGCTGTGCACTGTATATTGTGTACACCTGACATCACTGTATGTAATAGTACTAGCTGTGCACTGTATATTATGTACACCTTACATCACTGTATGTAATAGTACTAGCTGTGCACCGTATATTGTGTACACCTGACATCACTGTATGTAATAGTACTAGCTGTGCACTGTATATTGTGTACACCAGACATCACTGTATGTAATAGTACTAGCTGTGCACTGTGTATTGTGTACACCTGACATCACTGTATGTAATAATACTAGCTGTGCACAGTATATTGTATACATCTGACATCACTGTATGTAATAGTACTAGATGTGCACTGTATATTGTGTATACCTGACATCACTGTATGTAATAGTACTAGCTGTGCACTGTATATTGTGTACACCTGACATCACTGTATGTAATAGTACTAGCTGTGCACAGTATATTGTATACATCTGACATCACTGTATGTAATAGTACTAGCTGTGCACTGTATATTATATACACCTGAGATCACTGTATGTAATAGTACTAGCTGTGCACAGTATATTGTATACATCTGACATCACTGTATGTAATATTACTAGCTGTGCACAGTATATTGTATACATCTGACATCACTGTATGTAATAGTACTAGCTGTGCACTGTATATTGTGTACACCTGACATCACTGTATATAATAGTACTAGCTGTGCACTGTATATTGTGTACACCTGACATCACTGTATGTAATAGTACTAGCTGTGCACTGTATATTGTATACATCTGACATCACTGTATGTAATAGTACTAGCTGTGCACTGTATATTGTGTGCACCTGACATCACTGTATATAATAGTACTATCTGTGCACTGTATATTGTATACACCTGACATCACTGTATGTAATAGTACTAGCTGTGCACTGTATATTATGTACACCTGACATCACTGTATGTAATAGTACTAGCTGTGCACAGTATTGTATACACCTGACATCACTGTATGTAATTGTACTAGCTGTGCACAGTATTGTATACACCTGACATCACTGTATGTAATAGTACTAGCTGTGCACAGTATTGTATACACCTGGCATCACTAAATGTAATAGTACTAGCTGTGCACAGTATTGTATACACCTGACATCACTGTATGTAATAGTACTAGCTGTGCACAGTATTGTATACACCTGACATCACTGTATGTAATAGTACTAGCTGTGCACTGTATATTGTATACACCTGACATCACTGTATGTAATAGTACTAGCTGTGCACAGTATTGTATACACCTGACATCACTGTATGTAATAGTACTAGCTGTGCACAGTATTGTATACACCTGACATCACTGTATGTAATAGTACTAGCTGTGCACTGTATATTGTGTACACCTGACATCACTGTATGTAATAGTACAAGCTGTGCACTGTATATTATGTACACCTGACATCACTGTATGTAATAGTACTAGCTGTGCACAGTATTGTATACACCTGACATCACTGTATGTAATAGTACTAGCTGTGCACTGTATATTGTATACACCTGACATCACTTTATGTAATAGTACTAGCTGTGCACAGTAAATTATATACACCTGACATCACTGTATGTAATAGTACTAGCTGTGCACAGTATATTATGTACACCTGACATCACTGTATGTAATAGTACTAGCTGTGCACAGTATATTGTGTACACCTTACATCACTGGCTGTGACAATAGTAGCTGTTCACAATATATTGTGTACACGTGACATTTCTGTATGTAATAGTACTAGCTGTGCATAGTATATTGTGTACACCTGACATCACTGTATGTAATAGTACTAGCTGTGCACTGTATATTGTGTACACCTGACATCACTGTATGTAATAGTACTAGCTGTGCACTGTATATTGTGTACACCAGACATCACTGTATGTAATAGTACTAGCTGTGCACTGTATATTGTGTACACCTGACATCACTGTATGTAATAGTACTAGCTGTGCAAAGTATATTGTGTACACCTGACATCACTGTATGTAATAGTACTAACTGTGCACTGTATATTGTGTATACCTGACATCACTGTATGTAATAGTACTAGCTGTGCACTGTATATTGTGTACACCTGACATTACTGTATGTAATAGTACTAGCTGTGCACTGTATATTATGTACACCTGACATCACTGTATGTAATAGTACTAGCTGTGCACTGTATATTGTGTACACCAGACATCACTGTATGTAATAGTACTAGCTGTGCACTGTATATTGTGTACACCTGACATCACTGTATGTAATAGTACTAGCTGTGCAAAGTATATTGTGTACACCTGACATCACTGTATGTAATAGTACTAACTGTGCACTGTATATTGTGTATACCTGACATCACTGTATGTAATAGTACTAGCTGTGCACCGTATATTGTGTACACCTGACATCACTGTATGTAATAGTACTAGCTGTGCACTGTATATTGTGTACACCTGACATCACTGTATGTAATACTACTAGCTGTGCACAGTATATTGTATACATCTGACATCACTGTATGTAATAGTACTAGATGTGCACTGTATATTGTGTATACCTGACATCACTGTATATAATAGTACTAGCTGTGCACTGTATATTGTGTACACCTGACATCACTGTATGTAATACTACTAGATGTGCATTGTATATTGTGTATACCTGACATCACTGTATGTAATAGTACTAGCTGTGCACTGTATATTGTGTACACCTGACATCACTGTATGTAATAGTACTAGCTGTGCACAGTATATTGTATACATCTGACATCACTGTATGTAATAGTACTAGCTGTGCACAGTATATTGTATACACCTGACATCACTGTATATAATAGTACTAGCTGTGCACTGTATATTATGTACACCTGACATCACTGTATGTAATAGTACTAGCTGTGCACAGTATATTGTATACATCTGACATCACTGTATGTAATAGTACTAGCTGTGCACTGTATATTGTGTACATCTGACATCACTGTATGTAATAGTACTAGCTGTGAACAGTATATTGTATACACCTGACATCACTGTATATAATAGTACTAGCTGTGCACTGTATATTATGTACACCTGACATCACTGTATGTAATAGTACTAGCTGTGTGCAGTATATTGTGTACATCTGACATCACTGTATGTAATAGTACTAGCTGTGCACAGTATATTGTGTACACCTGACATCACTGTATGTAATAGTACTAGCTGTGCACTGTATATTGTGTATACCTGACATCACTGTATGTAATAGTACTAGCTGTGCACAGTATATTGTGTACACCTTACATCACTGTATGTAATAGTACTAGCTGTGCATAGTATGTTATGTACACCTGACATCACTGTATGTAATAGTACTAGCTGTGCACAGTATATTGTATACATCTGACATCACTGTATGTAATAGTACTAGCTGTGCACAGTATATTGTATACATCTGACATCACTGTATGTAATAGTACTAGCTGTGCACAGTATTGTATACACCTGACATCACTGTATGTAATAGTACTAGCTGTGCACTGCATATTGTGTACACCTGACATCACTGTATGTAATAGTACTAGCTGTGCACAGTATATTATGTACACCTGACATCACTGTATGTAATAGTACTAGCTGTGCACAGTATATTGTATACATCTGACATCACTGTATGTAATAGTACTAGCTGTGCACAGTATTGTATACATCTGACATCACTCTATGTAATAGTACTAGCTGTGCACAGTATTGTATACACCTGACATCACTGTATATAATAGTACTAGCTGTGCACTGTATATTATGTACACCTGACATCACTGTATGTAATAGTACTAGCTGTGCACAGTATATTGTATACATCTGACATCACTGTATGTAATAGTACTAGCTGTGCACAGTATATTGTATACATCTGACATCACTGTATGTAATAGTACTAGCTGTGCACTGTATATTGTGTACACCTGACATCACTGTATATAATAGTACTAGCTGTGCACTGTATATTGTGTACACCTGACATCACTGTATATAATAGTACTAGCTGTGCACTGTATATTGTATACACCTGACATCACTGTATGTAATAGTACTAGCTGTGCACTGTATATTATGTACACCTGACATCACTGTATGTAATAGTACTAGTTGTGCACAGTATTGTATACACCTGACATCACTGTATGTAATAGTACTAGCTGTGCACTGTATATTGTATACATCTTTCATCACTGTATGTAATAGTACTAGCTGTGCACTGTATATTGTGTACACCTGACATCACTGTATATAATAGTACTAGCTGTGCACTGTATATTGTACACACCTGACATCACTGTATGTAATAGTACTAGCTGTGCACTGTATATTGTGTACACCCGACATCACTGTATGTAATAGTACTAGCTGTGCACTGTATATTATGTACACCTGACATCACTGTATGTAATAGTACTAGCTGTGCACAGTATTGTATTCACCTGACATCACTGTATGTAATAGTACTAGCTGTGCACTGTATATTGTATACACCTGACATCACTGTATGTAATAGTACTAGCTGTGCACTGTATATTGTGTACACCTGACATCACTGTATGTAATAGTACTAGCTGTGTACTGTATATTGTGTACACCTGACATCACTGTATGTAATAGTACTAGCTGTGCACAGTATTGTATACACCTGACATCACTGTATGTAATAGTGCTAGCTGTGCACTGTATATTGTATACACCTGACATCACTGTATGTAATAGTACTAGCTGTGCACAGTATATTGTGTACACCTGACATCACTGTATGTAATAGTACTAGCTGTGTACTGTATATTGTGTACACCTGACATCACTGTATGTAATAGTACTAGCTGTGCACAGTATATTGTGTACACCTTACATCACTGTATGTAATAGTACTAGCTGTGCATAGTATGTTATGTACACCTGACATCACTGTATGTAATAGTACTAGCTGTGCACAGTATATTGTATACATCTGACATCACTGTATGTAATAGTACTAGCTGTGCACAGTATATTGTATACATCTGACATCACTGTATGTAATAGTACTAGCTGTGCACAGTATTGTATACACCTGACATCACTGTATGTAATAGTACTAGCTGTGCACTGCATATTGTGTACACCTGACATCACTGTATGTAATAGTACTAGCTGTGCACAGTATATTATGTACACCTGACATCACTGTATGTAATAGTACTAGCTGTGCACAGTATATTGTATACATCTGACATCACTGTATGTAATAGTACTAGCTGTGCACAGTATTGTATACATCTGACATCACTCTATGTAATAGTACTAGCTGTGCACAGTATTGTATACACCTGACATCACTGTATATAATAGTACTAGCTGTGCACTGTATATTATGTACACCTGACATCACTGTATGTAATAGTACTAGCTGTGCACAGTATATTGTATACATCTGACATCACTGTATGTAATAGTACTAGCTGTGCACAGTATATTGTATACATCTGACATCACTGTATGTAATAGTACTAGCTGTGCACTGTATATTGTGTACACCTGACATCACTGTATATAATAGTACTAGCTGTGCACTGTATATTGTGTACACCTGACATCACTGTATATAATAGTACTAGCTGTGCACTGTATATTGTATACACCTGACATCACTGTATGTAATAGTACTAGCTGTGCACTGTATATTATGTACACCTGACATCACTGTATGTAATAGTACTAGTTGTGCACAGTATTGTATACACCTGACATCACTGTATGTAATAGTACTAGCTGTGCACTGTATATTGTATACATCTGACATCACTGTATGTAATAGTACTAGCTGTGCACTGTATATTGTGTACACCTGACATCACTGTATATAATAGTACTAGCTGTGCACTGTATATTGTACACACCTGACATCACTGTATGTAATAGTACTAGCTGTGCACTGTATATTGTGTACACCCGACATCACTGTATGTAATAGTACTAGCTGTGCACTGTATATTATGTACACCTGACATCACTGTATGTAATAGTACTAGCTGTGCACAGTATTGTATTCACCTGACATCACTGTATGTAATAGTACTAGCTGTGCACTGTATATTGTATACACCTGACATCACTGTATGTAATAGTACTAGCTGTGCACTGTATATTGTGTACACCTGACATCACTGTATGTAATAGTACTAGCTGTGTACTGTATATTGTGTACACCTGACATCACTGTATGTAATAGTACTAGCTGTGCACAGTATTGTATACACCTGACATCACTGTATGTAATAGTGCTAGCTGTGCACTGTATATTGTATACACCTGACATCACTGTATGTAATAGTACTAGCTGTGCACTGTATATTGTGTACACCTGACATCACTGTATGTAATAGTACTAGCTGTGTACTGTATATTGTGTACACCTGACACCACTGTATGTAATAGTACTAGCTGTGCACTGTATATTGTATACATCTGACATCACTGTATGTAATAGTACTAGCTGTGCACTGTATATTGTGTACACCTGACATCACTGTATATAATAGTACTAGCTGTGCACTGTATATTGTATACACCTGACATCACTGTATGTAATAGTACTAGCTGTGTACTGCCTGCTTTAGACCTCATTATTAGGTCAGATCACAATACATATGTTATTAATGATGTAAACAAGGATTCCCCAGTCTACTGCTCCAGTTCTAGTTTAAATGGCCCCTATTAGGAACCTACCTTCTCTTATAGGGTCATTCCTTAATACCACATAGGGATAGTTCTCACAAACTGCATGACGTAAATACAAACGGATATCTGAATCTGTAACAGGGTTTGGTCCACCTAAGGAAGTTTACAAACAGAAGAGAAAGAATGAAGACAAAATACATTTCAATTTGTGGTAAAGTTGCATTTCCTGGAAAGGAAATCTCAGTTAAAGTTATATGAAACCCAAAATTTTTCTTTTCAGATTAAGAGATTATATATATAAAAAAAAAATCTAATTTACTTCTATTTTAACATTTTCTTCGTTCTCTTGGTATCTTTTTTTTTTTAAAAAGCACAGATGTAAGCTCAGGAACGTGCACGTATCTGGAGCACTATATAGTGGCAGTTTTGCAAGAATGTTATCCAACACTAGATGGCAGCACTATTTCCTGCCATGTAGTACCTACTTAGGTATCTCTTCAACAAAGAATACCATGTGAACGAAGCAAATTTGAATCCTTTTAAAAATATTATGTTCTGTCTGTCTGAATAACACAATAATTTATTTTGGGTTTCATATCCTTTTAATTATGCTGAATATCATTACTCTTGTTTTTGTGGAATGTCTTGGTATGTGACTTTAAATAAAGAGATGTGGAATGTGTAGGTATGTGACTTTAAATAAAGAGATGTGGAATGTGTCCTTATGAACCAATCAGCAACTTGTTCCTAGGTATGAGTTGTGCACTCTATATCAATTCAATTAGCTTTAATAAAACCTTTTTAAAGCAAAAAATAAATAAATGTCTTATTACTGCACTTTCATTTGTATTTCAGAAATTGGTTCAATTTTAAGGGACTTTCTACTGTAATAATTATACTATTGTTTATAATTTGATTATTCATTTTGTTTTATTGTATTGCTGTGTACAGATAATTATGTCACAGACCTTCATAGTCATCTTTTTGGTTGTATAACATAATTATTAAAAAATATGCCTGTATAATAACAAATAAACAGGTACCCTTAGAGTTGTGTAAAAAAAATATTCCTTATCGCATTACAAACATGTACAGATGCCCTCTATGGCTAGAGAAAAGCATATTTATCCTTCAGTAAAGCAACTGGTTCTAGACAATAAAGCATTTAAAATATGCTTCAATTCACTTCAAAAGTTGGATTGTTACTAGGGATGGGTGAATGTTTTGCAACATTCAAAAAATTAAACAAATCTTAACACAGTTTGTTTGGTTCGAATTTCAAATGTTTGTGCAACATTCTAACATTCTTTAAACGTAATAGTATTTCTAATGTTTTCTTTAAATATAATATTCTATTCAAATTTTTCTAATAATTGAATTTGAATGATGTAATATTTGAATTGCAAAAATTAGAATTGATATTTTTGTAATAGTATTTTTACTGCTATCTTTAAAAGTAATATCTAAATTATGCAATATTCTAAATAGAAACATTCAAATTGATATGTTTGTTTCTATGATGTATCAATTTTACTAAATGCTCTACCATATGAACTATTAAACTTTTGAATAGTATTTGTTAAATTGAATGATACATTCAAAATTTCGAATGTGGATATTCAATCTAATTATGAACATTCAAAAACAAAAGTAACATTAAAAAAACGGAAATAACTTTCGATTACTGAATTTTAATGAATTTTCTTTCTTATCAACATTAAATTGTCCAAAACAAATGTCCACAGGACTATTTGTTCTACCCATCCCTAGTTTTTACTTTTTGCAGTCTTGACTATTATAGTATTATTAAGTATTAAAATAATGACATCATTATTATATATACTGCCCTATATGGTTATATTTGCATTTTGTTTAATGGATGTAAACAGTTAAATTCTTGATTGAACTATAAAAATATATAAATTGTGATGATGTTATATTTTCCTAGAACTCATGTAACTAAGCACCTATCCCCAGCACTAAATTAGGATTTAAGGTTAACTGATCTTGCACCCAGATGAATCAGAAGCATAGACGTTCTGAAATTTATATTCCTTGGATGTGAGTATCCAGAGCATAGGGACTTAGAAGCATCACTGTAAATTTTGGCATAAACCTCAAGATTACCAACCATGGGCTAGATTTCAACATTAGCGCTTGATATAAGTATATCATTGGCACATTAATTTGCACTCGTATTTCAATTAGAAATTAAGGGTTAATAGGTATATGATATATGGCCATATATTTGACTGCAAAGGGCTATAATTTGTGTATGTATATATATATATATATATATATATATATATATGTGTGTGTGTGTGTCTAAATGATAATGCCATAAAAAAAAAGTGTTTTACTGTACTGTAATATTTCACATCTCAATGTTCTTCACATACAGGAATATGTTATTTTTATATATATTTTTTTTTTATATATATATATATGTTTATACCTATACCTGTATATATGTTCCTATAGATATATATGTATAGATATATTTTTTACATTAACATTATCACACACACACACACACATATATATATATATATATATTTTTTTTTTAATTTTTTTTTTAAAAATGTGAAGAACATAGGAATGTAAAATATGTGTAATGCGCTTTGTGTTTGAAGCTTTAGGTCTAACGCAGTGTCAGGTTAATGCACATGAAATATAGTTATCTTAAGGGGAGTTATTGAAATATGAAATATTAAATATTAAAAAATAATAAGTATGATAATTTTATAGATACTGTAAAAAATATATATAATTATTGTATGGAATATTTTTTCAAACATCTATAAACATTTTAAATAATGATTAAAGGGATACTAAACCCAATTTCTTTCCTAAGATATGGAGAGTCCACAACGTCATTCCAATTACTTGTGGGAATATCACTCCTGGCCAGCAAGAGGAGGCAAAGAGCACTACAGCAAATCTGTTAAGTGTCACTCCCCTACCCATAATCCACAGTCATTCTCTTTGCCTCTGTCAATGGAGGAGGTGAAGTTTGGTGTCTGAAGAAATTAATTCCTTTTCCGGGTACTTTTCCCTGTAAGCAAGGATTTGGGTTTAGCTGAGTCCACGTCAATCTCTTCAGTAGAGTAGTGGTAGCTTTAAAGCAGTTAGGAAGTTGTGAGGTAGTCCTTGGTTGGTTTCTAACATGTTTGCTGCCCTTGGTATAGAAAGCCAGAGTTAGTTACTCTGTTCTTTCTTTTTCTACAGGCCTCTGTAAGGAGTATGTGTCCTTTCACGCCTTGTGAGCTGTCTTCCTGCCAGACAGCTGGATTTGCAGCTTTGTCTTCTAGGTCTGGGAGACTTGCACTTAAGAGGTTCTTTCTGCATCATATATTTGGGACATTCTGAATCCATAGTAAGAATTTGATTCAGGAAGTGTGCAGGCACATATAATGTATGCGGTTAGAGACTTAGGGGTTACCCTCCTTTATGGGATATGAAGGGGTTAACTTTACTTTTGGGCTCATTTGTTTACAATAGTCTTCCCTGTGGTCATTTTTTTTAAATAACTCTGTGTGGGTGTTTTTTGACATTGCTATGCAAGGCTGCAACTCTCCTTGTTCAATGCGATCACGATGGATTACTGTTATGAGAGAACGGCTGACTTAGTCTAAAGGTGTCAGTTCCTCTGTTAGAGCCGGCTTTGATTTGCATGCTTTACTCAGTGGTGCAGTTTCATTTTAGCCGGTCACATGACCCTCCCTTCCTCTCTTAGATATGAAGCGTTGTCGGCTGTGCCATTGAGACCGGCTAGTTTTCTCTTGGTGTAATCTTTTGACTGTCAAGATTTGTTATACCGGAGTGGCACGTAGGCACCTCAGTCCGATGCTGAGGGGTAGAGGTTCATATTGAGGGGATTATTTTGAGGGCAAAATTGTTCTGCAAAAATTTAAAGTGACATCATTTATAAATTTATTTTTCTTGTTATTTTGTTTTAATACTTGTAAGTCATGGAGCAGGAGTCTGTTCCTATGGACAAATGTTTACTGTTTCTAGAGAACCAAATTGTATTACCTATGCAATTTTTTACCTAATGTCTAGATAGAACATTGAAAAGTAAAGATATACTTTTTTGTTTCTGAGCCTAATGTCTCTCAGGATGATGCTGTTCAGGCTATGCCACAGCTTTCTCCTCAAATGTCCCAAGCCTCAAGGGCATCACATACAGTGCCCTGCAGTTCCTCTCAGCGTCCTGGAGGAGCTTATGTGCCATTAGATTTTGCGACACAGATATCTTCTGCAATATCTGCAACATTATCTGCATTTTCCATGATAGGGAAGCACAAGAGGAAATCTAAAAAAAATTCAGAGTGTAAGGTGTCTGTTCCGTCTGCTGCTACGCAGGTTGTTCTCCCTCACAAGTCTGATGAGGAGGATACTTCGGTAGCTTTTGAGGGTGAAATCTCAGTCAGTATAATTCCTTCATCTGATACCAAAGAAGTAAACTTCAGATTTAAACTTGAACACCTTTGCAAATTGTTAAAGGAGGTATTGGCTACTTTGGACGACTCCGATTCTTCTGTTGTTGTCAACCCTAAGAAATCTAGTAAACTTAATAAATACTATGATGTTCCTTCCTCTGTGGAATTGTTCCCTGTTCCAGACCGTGTGACAGATTATTTCACAGGAATGGGAGAAGCCAGGGATACCTTTCTCCCCGTCTCCCGTTTTTAAAAATAGGTTTCCTGTTGCTGACTCCATTAAAGATTCATGGTGCACGGTGCCTAAAGTAGAAGGGGCTCTTTCTACTCTGGCTAAGAGAACTACGATCCCTATAGAGCAGTGTTTCCCAACCCCGGTCCTCAAGTACCCAAAACAAGCCTGGTTTTCATTATAGCTGAACCAGTGCACAGGTGAATTATTGGCTGATCAGTAACCAACCAGCTCTCATCCATCAGCTGATTACTTCATCTGTGCTCTAGTTCAGCTATAATGAAAACCAGGACTGTTGGGGGTACTTGAGGACTGCGGTTGTGAAACACTGCTATAGAGGATAGCTGCTCCTTTAAGGATCCCATGGACAAAAAGCTGGAGGCTTATTTAAAAAAGATGGTCTTCAATGGCAACTTGCAGTTTGTATTGCGACAGTAGCAAGTGCGGAATCTTTGTGGTGTGACGCCTTGTCTGAATCAATTTTAGTAGAGATTCCATTGGAGGAGATCCAAGATAGGATTATGGCTCTCAAACTAGCCAATTCCTTTATTTGTAATGCTAACATGCAAGTTATTAGACTGGGAGCCAATATGTCTTCACTGTCCTAGCCCACAGGGCACTGTTGCTAAAATCTTGGTCAGTTGATGTTACCTCTAAATCCAAGCTTCTGGTGCTTCCTTACAAGGGTAAAACCTTGTTTGGACCTGGTCTGGCAGAAATAATTTTTGATATTAGGGGTGGAAAAGGGTCTTTTCTACCACAAGACATGAAGAACAGGCCTAAAGGAGGTAAAAGTAATCTTCGTTCCTTTAGTAACTTCAAAGGCCAAATGACTTCCTCTCCCTTTTCCAAGTAGGAGCAGTCCAAGTTCTCTTGGAAGCCTAATCAGTTTTGGAACAAGCGGAAGCAATCAAAGAAACCTTCAGCTGAGTCTAAGTCAGCATCGGCCCCTGGTCCGGGATCGGATCAAGTGTGGGGCAGACTTTCCCTGTTTTGTCAAGCATACAAACGAGATGTCCCAAATCCTTGGGCTTTGGGCATGGTATCTCAGGGTTGGAAAATAGAATTCAAAACTTTTCCTCCCAGGGGCAGATTCCTCCTCTCAAGATTATCTGCAGACCAGGTAAAAAAAGAGAGGCATTCTTGAACTGCATTCAGGACCTTTCCTCCCTGGGAGCGATTGTTCCAGTTCCAGTAAGGGAACAGGTTCTTGGATTCTATTCAAAGCTGTTTGTGGTTCCCAAAAAAGAGGTGACTTTTTGACCCATTTTAGACCTAAGGTGCCTCAACAAGTTTCTCAGGGTACCATCCTTCAAAATGGAAACCATTCGTTCCATTCTTCCTTTGGTCCAAGAGGGTCAAGTTCATGACGACCATAGACCTAAAGGATGCCTTTCTTTATGTTCCCATCCACAGGGATCATCACAAGTTCCTGAGATTTGCCTTTCTAGACAATCACTTTCAGTTTGTAGTTCTGGGGGCTCTTTTGGCAGTTATCTGGTCTCAGGGAATTGCAGTGGCGCCCTACCTGGATGACATATTGGTTCAGGTGCCATCTTTTCAACAAGCAAACTCTCATACAGAGATCTTGATGTCTTTTTATGTTCCCATGGATGGAAAGGGAATCTGCAAAAGAGTTCCCTTGTCCCAGCTACAAGGGTGGTTTTCTTAGAATCCATAATAGATTCCTTATCTATGAACATTTTTCTGACAGAGGTTAGAAAATTCAACATTCTTTCCTCTTGCTTCTCTCTTCAGTCTACTGTTCGGTCATCAGTAGCTCAATGTATGGACGTAATTGGTTTGATGGTGGCTTCCATGGACATCATTCCCTTTGCCCGATTCCATTTGAGAGCTATGCAGTTATGCATGCTCAGACAATGGAATGGAAACCATTCAGATCTGTCTAAGAGGATAGCTCTAGACCAGTCGACAAGAGACTCTCTCCCGTTGTTGCTTTCTCAGGATCATCTGTCTCAGGGCACATGCTTCCGGAGACGTTCCTGGGTGATCGTGACCTTCTAGGCTGGGACTCGTTAAAAGGCGCAGGGATTATGGACTCAGGAAGAGTCTGCTCTCCCCATAAACATATTGGAGTTGAGAGCGATTTACAATGCTCTGTTGGCTTGGCCTCAACTGTCCTTAGCCCAGTTTATCAGGTTCCAGTCGGACAACATCTCCTCAGTGGCTTACATCAACCACTAGGGAGGAACTCGGAGTCCCTTAGCCATGAAGTAGGTGGCTCAGATTATTCAGTGGGTGGAAGCTCACAATTGTTGTCTATCTGCCATCCACATTCCAGGAGTGGACAACTGGGAGGCGGATTTCCTGAGCAGATAGACAGACTTTTCATCCCAGGGAGTGGGCTCTCCACCCGGACATGTTCTCCAGGTTAACCCTCAAGTGGGGGATGGCAGAGTTGGATTCGATGGTGTCTCGGCAGAATGACAAGCTTCCAAGGTTCAGTTCAAGGTCAAGAGATCTGCAGGCCGCTCTGATAGATGTCTGGCGGTTCCTTGGGATTTCGGTCTAGCATATCTGTTTCCTCCATTTGCGCTCCTTCCACGAGTCATTGCTCGTATCAAACAGGAGAGAGCATTGGTACTTTTAATAGCTCCTCCATGGCCTCGCAGGATCTGGTATGCAGACCTAGTGATGATGTCATCTCTGCCAACTAGGAAGTTGCCTCTGAGGAAGGACCTTCTAACTCAGGATCCATTCCACCATCCAAATCTCATTTCTCTGAAGTTGACTGCTTGGAGATTCAACGCTTAGTTCTGGCTAAGTGTGGTTTTTCTGAGTCATTGAGACCATGCTCCAGGCTCGCAAGCCTGTCACTCGTAAAATTTACCATAGTGTATGGCGTAAATATCTTTATTGGTGTGAATCAAAGGGTCAGGATTCCTAGAATTTTGTCTTTTCTCCAGGAAGGTCTGGAGAAAGGTTTATCAGTCAGTTCTCTAAAGGGTCAGATTTCTGCACTAACTATTCTTTTACATATACGTCTGGAGGATGTGCCAGAAGGCTTAAAGTGATGGTGAACTCTCCCCTTTATAAAAACAGATTTGGTTAGTGATATTTTAGATGGAGTTTAATTCATCAGTTGTAATGAAGATGAGCTATAACTTACTTTTCAATGTAGATATGAAATTCAAATTCCCCATGTGCTGCCGCCCACTTCAAAAGTCAATTTTTCTGTGAGCTAACGGTTTGAACTGTTCTCCAATCAGCGCTCTTCCCTTTAGGCGCCTTTTGTTGTAGCTAGAGCGTTGATTGGACAACAATTCAAATTGTTAGCTCACAGAAAAATTTACTTTTTAAGTGGGGGGGGGGGGGGCGGAGCACAGGGTATTTGACTTTCATATCTATATTAAAAAGTAAGTTATAGCGCAACTGATGAATTAAACTCCATCTGAAATATCGCTGTACATTCCGGATCTGTTTTATAAAGGGGAGAGTTTACCATCACTTTACGATTATATGAGAATATACTGTATATGTATACACAAGAACACACATACATAACCATAATATAATATTTAACAAATATTTGAATAATATACAGAACTTTATATTATTTAACTCATAGGGGTAGATTTATGAAATGTCGGACAGACATGATTCGCTGTGGTGAACATGTCCGCCCGACATCGCTAAATGCCGACAGTATACGGTATTTACCATTTTACAAGCATTTCTGTTAAAATGCTTGTGCAATGCCGCCCCCTGCACATTCGCAGCCAATCGGCTGCTAGCATGGGGTGTTAATCATCCCTCAGAGGTGGCGGATGAGTTAAAGGGACATGAAACCCAAATATTTTCTTTCATGATTCAGATAGAGAATACAATTTTAAACAATTTTCTAATTTACTTCTATTATCTAATTTGTTTCATTCTCTTGGTATCATTTGTTAAAAGAACAGCAATGCACCACTAGTTTCTAACTGAACACATGGGTGAGCCAATCACAATCAGTATATATATGCAGCCACCAATCAACATCTAGAACCTAGGTACTCTGCTGCTCCTAAACTTGCCTAGATAAACCTTTCAGCAAAGGATAACAAGAGAAGGAAGCAAATTAGATAATAGAAGTAAATTGGAAAGTTGTTTGAAATTGTATTCGCTATCTGAATCATGAAAGAAAATGTTTGGGTTTCATGTCCTGAAAGGAGCAGCGGTCTTACGACTGCAGCTTCTCAACTTTTGTTTCCAGCAAGCCTAAAGGCTCGCGTGGATACAGCTGAATCCGCAGCATAATAAATCTACCCCATGTTTCTAACTGATATTTGTTAAAGTCAGATAAAAAAAGAAGATACTTTTGAATTGCTTTGTCTCACAGTAAGAGACATTTACCATTATAAAAGATCTTGGAAAATACAATTTTCTTCTATTATCAATTTTTCTTTGTTTTCTTGGTATCTTTTGTTGAAAAGCTGGGACCTTTGTTTAGGATAGCCGCCCCATTTCTGGAGCACTATATTGCAGCAGTTTTGCAAGAATGTTATCCATTTGCAAGAGCACTAGATGGCAGCATTACTAGAATGCAAGAGCACTAGATTTCAGCATTACTAGAATGCAAGAGCACTAGATGGCAGCATTACTAGAATGCAAGATCACTAGATGGCAGCATTACTAGAATGCAAGATCACTAGAAGGCAACATTACTAGAATGCAAGAGCACTAGACAGCAGCACTACTAGAATGCAAGAGCACTAGATGGCAGCACTACTAGAATGCAAGAGCACTAGACAGCAGCACTACTAGAATGCAAGAGCACTAGATGGCAGCATTACTAGAATGCAAGAGCACTAGACGGCAGCATTACTAGAATGCAAGAGCACTAGATGGCAGCATTACTAGAATGCAAGAGCACTAGATGGCAGCATTACTAGAATGCAAGAGCACTAGACGGCAGCATTACTAGAATGCAAGAGCACTAGACGGCAGCATTACTAGAATGCAAGAGCACTAGATGGCAGCATTACTAGAATGCAAGAGCACTAGATGGCAGCATTACTACAATGCAAGAGCACTAGATGGCAGCATTACTACAATGCAAGAGCACTAGATGGCAGCACTACTAGAATGCAAGAGCACTAGATGGCAGCACTACTAGAATGCAAGAGCACTAGATGACAGCACTACTAGAATGCAAGAGCACTAGATGGTAGCATTACTAGAATGCAAGAGCACTAGATGGCAGCACTATTTTCTGCCATCAAGTGCTTCAGTTTCCTACCTAGGTATCGCTTCAACGCAGACTATCATGGGAACTAAGCAAATTTGATAATTGAAGTTAATTGAAAACATTTTCTAACCGATTACACAGACCAAATACAAGAGGCAACCAAATAGAGGTGTGTTTACATACACATCAAAGTTATAAATACACATCAAAGTTATAAATAAACCCCATAGGAAAATATTACCATAACTTCAAAAATAAGTCTGTACATTTATTTTCTGTTTTAGTATAACAATTGTTTTTAAATATGCAAACTCGTTTCTTTTAATTTATTTTTTTGTAATAAAGTTGTTTTTATCAAACTTTGGATGATACATGTCTGAGACAATAAAAAGTCATACTATGATATATACACTTGACCATTTGAGTGCTAGAAGTGTATTCTGTTCAGCAATTTTGCTGATTTTAAATATTCTGGGCGAGATTAAATATACAGCGTAGGTTTCAGCGCAACTGCTGAAACCCACGCCACCCATAAATTCACCCTGCACCTTGGGTGCATCACATATACGGTGCCGGCAAATCATATACTGCTGTAAGTTGGATTAACTGGTGAGGTTCATAAATGTGCGGAAATACACATTTCTGGAGTCGCCAGTGACTTAGTTAAGTAAACAACAAAAAAATATTTAATCGCACATAAAAATCTTACCTGCCTCCAAAAAATGAACCTGATGCATCAAAGCCCCTATATCCGCCATCCTCCCACATAACAACTAATATTTAAATGTATTAACTGTATTAACCCCTACTCCACCAACCCCAATTCACAAAGAAACTAATAAATGTAATAACCCCTAATCCGCATTCCCCCACATCGTAAAGTACCTAATAAATGTATTTACCCCTAATCCGCCATCCCCCTACATCGCAAAGTACCTAATAAATGAATTTACCCCTTATCCGCGCCATCCTCCCACAACGCAAAGTACCTAATAAAAGTATAAACCCCTAATAAATGCATTAACCTGTTCAAATCAGTCAATAAGATGTCCTAAGGCCGAATGAAGGTTCCTTTAAATGACGTCATCCAAGATGGCGTCCCTCGAATTCCGATTGGCTGATAGGATTCTAAGGTAAGAATTAAGGTAGGAAAAATTGAATTTCAATCCGATTGGCTGATTGGATGAGCCAATAGAATGCAAGGTCAATTCTATTGGCTCATCCAATCAGCCAATCAGATTGAACTTCAATCCGATTGGCTGATTAAATCAACCAATCAGATTTTTCCTACCTTAATTCCGATTGGCTGATAGAATCCTATCAGCCAATCAGAATTCGAGGGACGCCATCTTGGATGACGTCATTTAAAGGAACCTTCATTCGGCCTTAGGACATTGTAAGAAGAGGATGGCTCTGCGTCGGCTGGATAGAAGATGGCTCCGCTCCGGAAGGATGAAGTTAGAAGATGCCGCCTGGATGAAGATGTCTGCCGGTCCGGATGTCTTCTTCTGCCCGGATAGGATGAAGACTTCTGCCGGTCCGGATGTCCTCTTCTGTCCCATCGGTGGCCAGCTGGCTGAACACGGCTCAAGGTAGGGTGATCTTCAGGGGGGTAGTGTTAGGTTTTTTAAGGGGGGATCGGTTGGGTTTTAGAGTAGGGGTGTGTGGTTGGTGGGTTGTAATGTTTGGGGGGGATTGTATTTTTTTTTTACAGGTGAAAGAGCTGATTACTTTGGGGCAATGCCCCGCAAAAAGCCCTTTTAAGGGCTGGTAAAAGAGCTGATCACTTTTGTAATTTAGTATAGGGTAGGGAATTTTATTATTTTGGGGGGCTTTTTTATTTTATTAGGGGTCTTAGATTAGGTGTAATTAGATTAAAATTCTTGTAATATTTTTTTATTTTTTGTAATGTAGTGTTTTTTTTGTATTATAGTTTAGTTTATTTAATTGTATTTTCGTTTAGATCATTGTAGTTAATTTATTTAATTAATTTATTGATAGCGTAGTGTTAGGTGTATTTGTAACTTAGGTTAGGATTTATTTTACAGGTAATTTTGTAGTTATTTTAACTAGGTAGCTATTAAATAGTTAATAACTATTTAATAGCTATTGTACCTAGTTAAAATAAATACAAAGTTGCCTGTAAAATAAAAATAAATCCTAAAATAGCTACAATGTAACTATTAGTTATATTGTAGCTATATTAGGGTTTATTTTATAGGTAAGTATTTAGTTTTAAATAGGATTAATTTATTTAATGATAGTAATTTTAGTTTGTTTTATTTAAATTATATTTAAGTTAGGGGGTGTTAGGGTTAGGGTTAGACTTAGGTTTAATGGTTAATTATTTTATTATAGTTGTGGCGACGTTGGGGGCGGGAAATTAGGGGTTAATAATTGTAGGTAGGTGGCGGCGACGTTGGGGGAGCAGATTAGGGGTTAATACAATTTATTATAGTGTTTGCAAGGCGGGAGTGCAGTGGTTTAGGGGTTAATAGATTTATTATAGTTGCGGCGATGTCCGGTCAGTAGATTAGGGGTTAATAAGTGTAGGTAGGTGGCGGTGACGTTGGGGGGCAGATAAGGCGTTAATAAATATAATGTAGGTGTCGGCGATGTTAGGGGCAGCAGATTAGGGGTTCATAGCTATAATGTAGGTGGCGGCGGTTTCCGGTCGGCAGATTAGGGGTTAAATAATTTTATTATAGGGTTTGCGATGTGGGGGGGGCCTCGGTTTAGGGGTTCATAACTAGTTTATGGGTGTTAGTGTACTTTTAGCACTGTAGTTAAGAGCTTTATGTTCCGGTGTTAGCCCATAAAACTCTTAACTACTGACTTTTAAATGCGGTTGGAGTCTTGTCGGTAGAGGCTCTACCGCTCACTTTCTCCAAGACTCGTAATACCAGCATTAGGCAAATCCCATTAAAAAGATAGGATACGCAATTGACATAAGGGGATTTGTGGTAGCCTCGAGTCGCGGAAGAAAAGTGAGCGGTAGACCCTTTTCTGCCTGACTCATAATACCAGCGTTAGATAAAAAGCAGCGCTAGGACCCCTTAACGCTGCTTTTTAAGGCTAACGCAGAACTCGTAATCTAGCCGATAGATTTTTTTTTATGTAAATTTGGAATTTTTATTTTTTGTTATTTTTTATAATTTTTAAAGGTAGTCTTTTTTATTTTATGTAATTGTAGTTAATTGGGTTTAATTTAGGGGGTGTTAGTTAAGGGGGTTTAGAGATTAGATTGATACTTTGCGTTGTGGGGGTTTGGAAGTTTAGGGGTTAATAGGTAAATTAGATAGACTGAGATTGTGGGGGGTTGGCGGATTAGGGGTTAGTAGTGTAATTAGATACTTTGCGTTTTGGGCCGATTGGGATCAATAGTGTAATTAGATACTTTGCGTTTTGGGTGGGTGGCGGATTAGGGGTTAATAAACGTATTAGTTATTGCGGTGGGGGATGGCGGTTGAGACGAACATATTGCGCAATCGTTAGGTTTTGTTAAGACTTCCAGGCAGTTATGGTGCTCATATACTCAGCGCAAGGCTTGCTGCGCCTGCCTATGTGTGGCGAGGCGACAATGGAGTAAAATTTCTCAATTTTCGCCGCATAAGTCCTTGCGCTTAATATGTGATACCGACTTCGGCGACGCCGGTTCTATGTTAGTTTATGGGAGTAAAAACAGCGGGTGACGGGTAAAATATATGCGCCGCACTTGTATGCGGTGCCGTATATATCTGAGCGCTAGATTCGCAAAATAATTGGCGACACCAGCTTTTGCGGGCGACACCACATATGTGATCCGCCCCTCTATTTTTAAATACACAGCACCATATCGCCTATAGTTTGAATAGTCAAATCATTCCAAATATTAATAGAAAAGGCAGTTCATAAATACTTTTACACATAGGTAGTGACATTGGTGCTTTTTAAAAAAAAAATATATATATTATTACTGTATAAACACATTTCAAGGCATAGGAAAGTCAATATTATGCTCCCATTATTCAGATAGAGCATGTATTTATAAGACACTTTTTTAAATTCACTTCTATTTTCAAGTGTTTTGTTCTCTTGGTATCCATTGTTGAAAAAGTATATGCATATATCTTAAACAAGTGGGAGCTTGCTGCTGATTGGTGCCTGCACACATTTGTCTCTTGTGATTGGCTAACTAGATGTGTTCAGCTAACTGCCAGTAGTGCAATTCTGTTCCTATAGCAAAGGATAACAATAGAATGAAGCAAATTTTACAATAGAAGTAACATAGTAACATAGTAACATAGTAGATAAGATTTGTTCAACCTATACAAATCTAAAATACTTACAAAAAGCTCCAGTTAAGCTTAAATAACCCCATTAAAATGTGACCCATTTAATACTAGCAATCATATCCATGAATTTTGTTTATATACAGAAATGTATCCAGACTATTTTTAAATGTATCTATGGTATTGGCATTCACTACCTCCTTTGGTAATGAGTTCCACAATTTTATTGCTCTTAAGTAAATTGGAAAGTTATTTAAAATTCTATAATCTATCCAAATCTTGAAAGAAAAATTTGGGGTATTTTGCGCCTTTAAGGGACATAATAGTGGAATAATAAAATTCTCAAATGCATTTTGCAAATGATAGCCTCTATGTCTTTAAAGGGACATTGTAGACTTAATTTGTCTTTGCATAAATGTTTTGTAGATGTAGATGATCCATTTATAAAGTGTCAGATGTATACACACATTTACAGACTCCTGTATATGTAATCTGTCTTTTCATATGCAGATAAGGGGCGGTGTCTGCCCTTCCTGTTTTCCCAGCCCCTTTCACTGTGTGTCTCAGTCTAACCTCATCAACAGTGCTAAACTGGGAGCTTCTAAGTACGTTTTTAAAAGGTTTTATACTGGATGTTTAGATCAGTATCTGTGCATATTCTTCTTTATAGTAGTGTCTATTATATGCAGTTATATGTAAATTGGTGTATACTATCCTTTTAATTCATCAGATGTAATGAAAATGCGCAATACCTTACTTTTTAATATAGATAAAATTGTCAAATTCTCCATGCTTTGCCGCCCACTTCAAAGGTAATTTTTTTTGTCGGTGAGCTGTTTCAATTGTTGTCCAATCAGCGCTTTCCCCAAATGGCACTTTTGTTGTAGATAGAATGCTGATTGGACAACAAATAAAACTGTTAGTTCACGGAAAGATTTGACTTTTGAAGTGAGTGGCGGAGCACGGCGGTATTTGTATTTCATATCTATATTACAAAGTAGACATGTGCGGTTCGATTCATTCCAAATCGAAATTCGGACGAATTTGTTAAATTCGGAGATTCGGATCGATTCGAATTTCTGAATTACGGTACTAACGAATCTACCGAATAAATCCGAATTAGTTCGGATTTATTCATTACATTCGGATGGCCATGGATTACACTAGTATTGTACAGTATATTAGGTTATATCACTCTGCTATGGGTTACACCTAATATACAGTACATAATACTCGTCTAATACACAGCACATCCCACCTAACACATACCAAAATTCCGAATCGAACCAAATCCAGCCAAATTTAATTGAATCCGAATGAATCCGAAACGAATCCGAAACGAATTCATTCAAATTTTTCCGAATTGGAATCGATCCGAACCGAAACAAATTTTTCCGCCGTGCACAAGTCTGTATAGCACAACTTCATTACAACTGATGAATGAGACTCCATCTAAAATTTCACTCACATTCCGGATCTGATTTTAAAAACGGGAGAGTTTACCATCACTTTTCATTCCTTACCTCTGTTTCCAGAATGACACAATGAAGAATGAGAGGACCAAGTTGGAAACAATAATTATAGACTGAGAATGATAGATTACAAATAATGAAATAAATAAAAAGAAATACTTACAGTATAGAGCCATAGTTGCGACAGACTGTGTTCCAACAGGTGTAGCAAATGTAAACGCCAAACAGTCTTTGCCAGTTGCATGGACAGTGATAGGTACATTAAGGTTAGCATCTACATGAACAAATGAAAAAAAGTATAATCAAAAAATGTAGCATGTGGAAAAAAGAAAGATAAATTAAAGGGACACTGAACCCACATTTTTTCTTTCATGATTCAGATAGAGCATACAATTTTAAGCAACTTTCTAATTTACTCCTATTATCAATTTTTCTTCATTCTCTTGGTATCTTTATTATAAAAAGCAGGAATGTACATTTTCAAGCCAGCCCATCTTTGGTTCAGCACCTGGGTAGCGCTAAATGTAGTCACCAATCAGCAAGCGCTATCCAGGGTTCTGAACCAAAAATAGGCCGGATTCTATGCTTACATTCCTGCTTTTTCCAATAAAGATATCAAGAGAACGAAGAAAAATTGATAATAGGAGTAAATTAGAAAGTTGCTTAAAATTGCATGCTCTATCTGAATCATGGAAAAAAAAATTTGGGTTCAGTGTCCCTTTAAGTATATTCAAAAAGGATTAAAAAAAGTTCATGCAGGTGAAAAAGATGTAAGGGTGTAGAAAATTGATAAAGAAATAATAAAGGAGAGAAAAACTAAGAAGACTCAGGAAAAAACAATGCAATGGAACTTAGACCTGATGGTCAAAAAATTACCAGTACAGAGAGAAATTACGCAAAATTTGGGGGGGGGGGGGGGGGCTTTTATTTGAGCATTATTTTGTAATGTATGTGTGTCCTTTACATCCAAAACACTGTATAGCTAAATAAATAGTTCTCAAGGTAAAATTTGTCTTTATAACATTATTTGAGGATCCAGTATTGATGAGACTGCTTAGATAATCTCGCCATAGAGGTGAGCTTTAGATCACTGGGCCCATAGAGAGAGAACTGCAGGGGGCGGCGTTGCACCAGCAGCTCTTGTGAGCTGCTGGTGCAATGCTGAATACGGCGAGCGCATTGCTCGCCGTATTAAGCGAGTTCTGACGGACCTGATCCGCAGTGTCGGATCAGGTCCGCCAGACATTGATAAATAGAGCCCAAAGTATCTAAAAAGTTACCTCTCCAAACAAAGGTTCCATTTTCTTCTTCTGCAAAGATGGTGGTATCATATCGCTGCACCGATCCCAAACTAGAGAAATATTACAGTTTTGTTACAGAATGAAGGTGGATAAATAATGTAGTGGACATAGAGTAGCATTTCATAGTGTTCTTTTCAAATATGGGATTACATTTCTATTTAGCAATGTTTAGACTATTCATAAATGAAAACAAATGTCTAACACCAAGGGGTACATTTATCAAGAAGTGGATGCTGATTATTCCGCACAAGCCATTTGGCTCACCAGAAACAGGATTTAAGAAGCAGCGGTCTTAAGCAGAACCAGACTGGGACCAAAAAAAGGCCCGGGCATTTTAGGGCAAAGAGGCCTACCCCCCCCAAACATGGCAAGTATAATACTTGTTTAAGTGACAAACATTAAGAATATAAAGGTGATCTCCTCTTCTAAAAGTATTGGCAGTAATTATAGATAGCATGCAGTCTTGGTTGCTACTTGCTATAAAATATCTGTGTTTTTATAATGCTAGTTTTGTTTTAGAGGAAGTGTATTTTAATAAATTGCTGTTCAAGGGAACAATGTGAATACATATGGCCATTGTTTTGTTTATGGAATTAAGGTAGGCATATAACTGAGTGGGGATATAGCTGTACAAATAGGGTGTAGGTAAAATGAGTAGGTGTGATGATATAGGCCAGTGATGTAAGCACAACTACATACAGGTGGCTATGTATGTCTGGTGCTAGGGAGTACACACCGGTAGGTACTATATGGAGTGCTAGCTCAGTAAACACTGGTAGGTGTATCAGGTTTAATTCAGAGGTTTTCTGTGGGAAAAACAAGCCTTCTGGCCTGTCTAGATTTGTTAATGAACTACACAATGAGTTATTTTCTCTATATTTTGTGCGTAGTGGAGGATTTTAAACTCACCTTTTACCTCCCCCTAATTTTAAATGTTGTTGTATTTTGCCCGGAATCAACTTCACCCAGCAGTGAGTCAAACCTTCTCCCAGCTGATGAATGGCAATAACTATGAAACAGTCTGTCCTGGGATAGTTATGAATCACTGCACTTACCCTAGCTAAGCTTATAAGCTGTGTGAACAGCAATCCTTTGGCGCAAAGGGAATCTGCTGAAAAGCAGACTTGAAGTAAAAAGGTGTGTCATTGTGAATCTAATTTGCATATATTACCCAGAATCCTTTGCTGCATTGGAAACAATGTAATTCAGAGGTTTTCCTTCTGGCCTGTCTAGATTTGTTAATGAACTACACAATGAGTTATTTTCTCTATATAGATATAAACATAGATATACAGTATATATATATATATACAGTATATATATATATATATATATATATATATATATATATATATATATATATATATATATATATATCTATCTAGCCCCATTTTGGTATATTTGATGCCACTATTTGGCCACCAGATATGATCATATAATAAAAATTATAAAATGTTTTGCAAACTTTGGGTTTCTCATTGAAATTATTTACACACAACTACTGCAGCCATAAGACAAATGGTTGGAAAAGCCTCTCTAGGAACCCCTTTGTTCAGAAACAGCAGACATATATGGCTTTGCCGTTGGTTTTTGCAATTAGAAAGCTTCCAATTCTAAGGTTTATTTTAGCTTTAAATTAAAGATTACTCTTCCACCTGACACCTCCCACCCTCTGATACTACCAAATTCCTCTGAAACAGCTCTTTTTTCTCCTCCTCCCCCCAATGGTCACCACCATTAAAGCTACTGGCAGGCAGTCTGACAATATGCAGTTAAGGGCTTTTAAAAAAAAAAAAAAAATAATAATAATAATAATAATAATAATAATAATTTATTTTTGTAATGAAGGGGTCTCTTCTCACCCTCCCATCTCCCAGATCCCCTCCAACAGCTCTCTTACCCTCCCTCTTACCACCACTATGTTTGTTACTGACAACCAGTCAGTCAGTAACAAACTATGTAATTTTGAAAGTTTATTATTTTATATGTTTCCTTAGTGTAGGGTCCTCCCCCCCTCCAGCCCTTATTTGTTCCATAGTGTAGGGTCCCATCCCTTCCTTCATAAACTTTTTTCTGTAGTATAGGGAACCCTGCCACTGCCTCCCCTCTTTGCCCCTGGGCCAATTCACCTGTCTGCCTCCTTCCTTTTCACCGCTTCCACTCTGCACCAAAGATGATCATTACAGAGAGTAATACCGACACGGTCTCTCTGTGTAACAATTGGCTATCTGGCACTCTTGCCAAATGAAGGCAGATGCACTCTTCCCCCTGGCTGAGGCTCCCGCTGTGTAACGTGAGAGTGGGGACCACAATAGGCGCATCTGTGTTGGACGTAGGTACTACGTCAACACTGTACGCTGGGCAAAGTACTGTGTGACGTAATACCTACGTTCAAATGATGCAAGGGGTTAATGTTATGAATAATAGAATCAAAGCCACATAAGCTTCCCAATATGTATGCACACGTCAACCTAAAACACTTACGAGTACACCAGATAGACCCCTTTCAGTTTCTTGTCTTGCTGCTCATAATCTATTAAAACGGATGTCATATTTGGTTCTAAAAGTGCATGCTCTTTGTGCCTATAAGCATTGAAAATCATGCTCCTTTCTCCTAAAAACTGGAGAAAAAAAAAA
Organism: Bombina bombina; assembly: GCF_027579735.1. NCBI lineage: Eukaryota > Metazoa > Chordata > Amphibia > Anura > Bombinatoridae > Bombina > Bombina bombina. Next base: position 548,061,758 of record NC_069505.1, on the reverse strand, counting down.
GAAATTATTGTTATTATGAATGAATTTTGCAGTGCTATACAAATAATAATAATAATAATAATAATAATAATAATAATAATAATGTGTCCTCTCTTTCAAAATACAATTTCCATTGTTCATTGTGGTCACAACATTATTGATCCCAGGGTTGTGTTCATAATGATAAGGGTATGGTCTAGGTTTCATCACATTGCACATAACGATGGAAGAATATCTCTTTGGGGCCGATTTATCAAAGCCTGAATCAGGCTGTATACCCCTGTTTCCACGCAAGCTTTCAGGCTCGCCGGAAACAGAAGTTAAGAGGCAGCGGTCTTAAGACCGCTGCTCCTTTACTCGTCTGCCTTCTCTGAGGCTGCGGACATTAATCCGCCCAATCTAATATGATTGGGTTGATTGACACCTCTGCTAAAGGCCGATTGGCTGTGAATCTGCAGGGGGCGGCATTGCCCGAGTAGTTCACCAGAACTAATTGTGCAATGATAAATACCGACAGCGTATGCTGTCGGCATTTATCAATGTCTGGCAGACATGATTAGCTATAGCGGATCATGTCCGCCAGAGACTTGATAAATCATCCCCTATGACAGGAGAATTGTCTATATGGCAGGTGAGTTTTGTAAAATTAGACCTTCTAGGAGGACAGAATGAATTTATTCGCCCAATGAAGTAATCTGACTTGGGAATGTAGAGTTCAATGTATTATTGCACAAGCATTTGCCTATGTTTGTGGTGATTTATCTCCTCCACCTCAGAGTTGGCAGGGAGTTTTAAAGGGACACTCAAGTCAAAATAAACATTTATGAATCCGATATAGCAGTATTTTTGCACAGTCTTTTAATATTCACACTTTCTGGGGAACAAGATCGTAAGGAGCATGTGCTCCGTACGATCTGTGATTGGCTGATGTCAGTCACATGATAAATGGGGCCGAAAAATGGGAGCAAAAGTAAAATTTTTTAGAAAACAATCTACTGCTTATTTAAAATGCATAGTAAGTGCTATTGCATTGCCTTTTTATTATGTACTTGTTAATTATGTAATTATACTGCATTGAGTGGTCCTTTAAGAAGCAGTAGTCGTATGACCGCTGTTTCTTACATTCCGGTGAGCAATGCAGCTTAATACATGTCCTATACAGCCCTTTGTCAAAATCTATTCATTATCATAAACCCTCCTCTCCCATATTTACCTTGCTTATTGTAACTTTGCCTTGTAACGGTTCATAACCATCACAGTTGTCTGGGTATTCTCCATAGCCTAAAATAATGAATTAAAATGTTACAGGTTTAAACTAATTCAATTTGCAGAAAAGTATAAAGTGTTTTGCGTGTGGGTTTTTTGGGTTTAAAATTTGGTGCCATATTAATCAAACAAAAGACATACATAGGGCCAGATTAAAAGTGGCACGCTTACAGATTTATTCACTTGAGCGCTAACTATGCTAAAAGTACATTTTTAACGCAAGCTGGTTAGTGACCACATTACAAGTTGAAAAAAAACAAAAACATTTATCGCTCACACACACACACACATATATATATACACACACATGTATATATATATATACATACATATATACACGCACACACATACATATATATATATATATATAAAAATCAAACCACTGCACTCCCTTGCTGTGCAAAATCACATGTGCTCAGTCCATAGAAATATATATACTGTGTACTAAACCAGGCACTCTTGCTTTTCAATGAATAATTTCTTTATTATCTGGTACAATCCGCTATTCCCAACATTTCTGTCCTCACATTGGTCCTTTATCAAGGTTATAAATCTGATACGGGTCCGGCTATCATATGTGTGCATGTGTATATATATATATATATATATATATATACACACACTCACACATATATATATATATATATATAAATATATATATATATATATATATATATATATATATATATATATATATATATATTTGTGCTCATAAGTTTACATACCCTGGCAGAATTTATGATTTCTTGGCCATTTTTCAGAGAATATGAATGATAACACAAAAACTTTTCTTTCACTCATGGTTAGTATTTATCTGAAGCCATTTATTATCGATCAACTGTGTTTACTCTTTTTAAATCATAATGACAACAGAAACTACCCAAATGACCCTGATCAAAAGTTTACATACCCTGGGGATTTTGGCCTGATAACATGCACACAAGTTGACACAAAGGGGTTTGAATGGCTATTAAAGGTAACCATCCTCACCTGTGATCTGTTTGCTTGTAATTAGTGTGTCTGTATAAAAGGTCAATAAGTTTCTGGACTCCTGACAGACCCTTGCATCTTTCATCTAGTGCTGCACTGACGTTTCTGGATTCTGAGTCATGGGGAAAGCAAAAGAATTATCAAAGGATCTGCGGGAAAAGGTAGTTGAACTGTATAAAACAGGAAAGGGATATAAAAAGATATCCAAGGAATTAAGAATGCCAATCAGCAGTGTTCAAACTGTAATCAAGAAGTGGAAAATGAGGGGTTCTGTTGAAACCAAACCACGGTCAGGTAGACCAACTAAAATTTTAGCCACAACTGCCAGGAAAATTGTTCGGGATGCAAAGAAAAACCCACAAATAACTTCAGGTGAAATACAGGACTCTCTGAAAACATGTGGAGTGGCTGTTTCAAGATGCACAATAAGGTGGCACTTGAAGAAAGATGGGCTGCATGGTCGAGTCGCCAGAAGAAAGCCATTACTACACAAATGCCACAAAGTATCCCGCTTACAATACGCCAAACAACAAAGAGACAAGCCTCAAACCATCTGGCACAAAGTAATTTGGAGTGATGAGACCAAAATGTAGCTTTTTGGCTACAACCATAAACGCTACATTTGGAGAGAAGTTAACAAGGCCTATGATGAAAGGTACACCATTCCTACTGTGAAACACGGAGGTGGATCGCTAATGTTTTGGGGATGTGCGAGCTACAAAGGCACAGGAAATTTGGTTAGAATTAATGGCAAGATGAATGCAGTATGTTATCAAAAATACTGGAGGAAAATTTGCATTCATCAGCCCGGAAGCTGTGCATGGGACGTACTTGGACATTCCAACATGAAGATGATCCTAAACACAAGGCCAAGACGACCTGTCATTGGCTACAGCAGAATAAAGTGAAGGTTCTGGAGTGGCCATCTCAGTCTCCTGACCTCAATATCATTGAGCCACTCTGGGGAGATCTCAAACGTGCAGTTCATGCAAGACAGCCCAAGAATTTACAGGAACTGGAGGCTTTTTGCCAGGAAGAATGGGCAGCTTTACCATCTGAGAAGATAAAGAGCCTCATCCACAAATACCACAAAAGACTTCAAGCTGTTATTGATGTTAAAGGGGGCAATACAAGGGATTAGGAACTGGGGTATGTAAATTTTTGATCAGGGTAATTTGGGTAGTTTCTGTTGTCATTATGATCTAAAAAGAGTAAACACAGTTGATTGATAATAAATGGCTTCGGCCAAACACTAAACATGAGTGAAAGAAAAGTTTTTGTGTTATATATATATATATATATATATATACTGTATAAATACATAGAACATATTCTGTGATGTGCAGAACATTAGAATGGATATTTACAGGAAATGCATAGTTAAAACCTTTATTAAATATACATAAATATGTTTCTACAGGTTTTCATCTACTTGACTCCAAATGGCTCCAATGCACATATATATACTGTAGGTGTACATTTGTATTTATGTGTTTATATGTATAAACACATATTAATACATATAAATACATCTTTAAATACATGTAAATATATCTATATATATATTTATATATATATAAAAATACAAATAAAGGGAGAGTATTCTTACTAAATGCACCTAAATTTTAATATAAAAAATATTAGGGATTTTAGAGTAATAGATGTGCCAAAGTACCTCCAAAAAACAGGGTGGTCAAGCTCAGTTTTATTCTTTATAAAGATGGGGTATGGTGCAGACCCTCAAGTTGAAAATAGAACAATATTCAGAAAAAGACCTGGTCTTATATTTTAAAGATCAGTTGAGCAAGGGATTTCAGCACTCAAAACATGCGGCCAGATTACGAGTTTTGCGTTATGAGGGGTGCGGTGCTAATTTGCACGTTATTGGCACTGCTCACTTACCTACAGCATGTGACGCTGACTTAGTGAGCCAGTGATGAGGAGTTAGGACATGTACATTCAATAATATAAACAACCTAAGTGAGTGATTGAGTGCACACAATAGCTTTCAACAAAGAAAAATAGCATTCACAAAAAATAGTGTTCACAAAAATTGGCGTACATAAAAAATGTTCAAATGTTCAACCGGTTATATGTAAGTGAATCCAGTAGTGTTTCCTCCAAAGTGACGTGTAGAAATATAACGTGAAGTCAATAATAGTAGAATGTAAACGTTGAGTGGGTCAAATTATTGTGGTTCAGCTGCTAAATTAAAAAATTGTAAATCCGTGAGGTGTATAAAAATAAAAATAAAAATAACTTGTGAAAAAATCCACGTGGAAAACTTGAATTCAAATGATAAACAAAGGTCAAAAATCAAAAGACAAAAATCAAAAGACAAAAATATCAAAAGACAAAAATAGAAAATCAGTGATAATATTAAAAAGCACTAAAGATCTAGTGAAAACAAATCCTTAATTCAGATGTTAAAAATCCTTGGTAAGATCCATAACAAACAAATACATCGATAAAATACCTAAAAGGGAACAAAAGAGAAACAAATAGTGCAACACTGTATATGATATATAATAGTCTTGAGAAAGGCCTAGTCTAGGCCGAAACGTGTTGGCATACTGGTGAGCTTGGTTTTAATTACCTATATTATATATCATATACAGTGTTGCACTATTTGTTTCTCTTTTGTTCCCTTTTAGGTATTTTATCGATGTATTTGTTTGTTATGGATCTTACCAAGGATTTTTAACATCTGAATTAAGGATTTGTTTTCACTAGATCTTTAGTGCTTTTTAATATTATCACTGATTTTCTATTTTTGTCTTTTGATATTTTTGTCTTTTGATATTTTTGTCTTTTGATTTTTGTCTTTTGATTTTTGACCTTTGTTTATCATTTGAATTCAAGTTTTCCACGTGGATTTTTTCACAAGTTATTTTTATTTTTATTTTTATACACCTCACGGATTTACAATTTTTTAATTTAGCAGCTGAACCACAATAATTTGACCCACTCAACGTTTACATTCTACTATTATTGACTTCACGTTATATTTCTACACGTCACTTTGGAGGAAACACTACTGGATTCACTTACATATAACCGGTTGAACATTTGAACATTTTTTATGTACGCCAATTTTTGTGAACACTATTTTTTGTGAATGCTATTTTTCTTTGTTGAAAGCTATTGTGTGCACTCAATCACTCACTTAGGTTGTTTATATTATTGAATGTACATGTCCTAACTCCTCATCACTGGCTCACTAAGTCAGCGTCACATGCTATACTCCATTGGATATTTTTAGATATTTTTAGATTTGTTTATTATAGATATATATATATTTTTTGTTAAGTCAGACATGGATCCATGCGTCTGATTGCCATTTGTAAATTTTTATATGTATTAAAATGTACCTTTTACTAGCCTTTTAAGCTTTTTAGCGCTTACTCTCTCCCCATTTTAACTTTTGTATTGTTAGCCTACTAGGAGGCTATATAGTTAGTAAGCTTAAGGCCCTGGGTGTAGCGCTTGGTCCACTTCTCCTGTCCTCACTTACCTACAGCGCTGGTATTACAGGTTTTTACAGACCCAGCGTTAAAAAGCCAAAAAGGGAACGTAGAGTAAAATTGTGCTCCATACAGCACTCCAATACCAGCGCTGCTTAAGTCAGCGGTGAGCTGGTTGTACGTGCTCGTGCAAGATTTCCCCATAGACATCAATGGGGAGAGCCAGCTGAAAAAAAGCCTAACACCTGCAATAAAGCAGCGTAAAGTTCAGTAACGCAGCCCCATTGATTCTGATGGGGAAACAAATTTTATGTTTACACCTAACACCCTAACATGAACCCCGAGTCTAAACAACCCAAATCTTACACTTATTAACCCCTAATCTGCCGCCCCTGACATCGCCAACACATGCATTATACTTATTAACCCCTAATCTGCTGCTCCGGACATAGCTGACACCTACATTATACTTAATAACCCCTAATCTGCTGCCCCCAACATTGCCGGCACCTACATTATATTTATTAACCCCTAATCTCCCACCTCCAATGTCGCCGCCACCTACCTACATTTATTAACCCCTAATCTGCCGCCCCCAACGTTGCCGCCACTATAATAAACATATTAACCCCTAAACCACCTCACTCCTGCATCGAATACATTAGTTAAATATTATTAACTCCTAATCTGCCATCCCTAATGTCGCCGCCACTATATTAAATGTATTAACCCCTAAACCTAAATCTAACCCTAACCCTAACACCCCCTAACTTAAATATAATTAAAATAAATCTAAATAAAACCTACTATTAATAACTAAATAATTCCTATTTAAAACTAAATACCTGCAAAATAAACCCTAAGCTAGCTACAATATAACTAATAGTTACATTGTATCTAGCTTAGGGTTTATTTTTATTTCACAGGCAAGTTTGTATTTATTTAAACTAGGTAGTATAGTTACTAAATAGTTATTAACTATTTACTAACTACCTATCTAAAATAAATACAGATTAACCTGTAAAATAAAACCTAACCTGTCTTACACTAACACCTAACCTAACCCTACAATTAAATAAATTCCCTAAATTAAATACAATTAACTAAATTCAATACAATTAGCTAAATTACAAAAAACAAACACTAAATTACAGAAAATAAAAAACAAATGACAAGATCTTTAAACTAATTATACCTAATCTAATAGCCCTATCAAAATAAAAAAAGCCCAGCCAAAATAAAAAAAACCTAGCCTAAACTGAACTACCAATAGCCCTTAAAAGAGATTTTTGCGGGGCATTGCCCCAAAGAAATCAGCTCTTTTACCTGTAAAAAAAATACAAACAACCCCCACAACAGTAAAACCCACCACCCACACAACCAACCCCCAAATAAAACCCTAACTAAAAAAACCTAAGCTCCCCATTGACCTGAATAGGGCATTTAGCTCTATTGTGGGCCAAACCCCTAATCTAAAAATAAAATCCACCCAATACACCCTTAAAAAATCCTAACACTAACCCCCGAAGATCCACTTACAGTTTTGAAGAGCCAACATCCATCCTCAACGAAGCCGGGAGAAGTCTTCATCCAAGCAGCAAGATGTCCTCAACGAAGCCGGCAGAAGTGCTACTCCAGACGGGCAGAAGTCTTCACCCAGACGGCATCTTCTATCTTCATCCTTCCGATGCGGAGCGGCTCCATCTTCAAGACATCCGGCGGGGAGCATCCTCTTCAATCGACGGCTTCTTCTGAAAGGAAGGTTCCTTTAAATGACGTCATCCAAGATGGCGTCCATTAGATTCCGATTGGCTGATAGAATTAAGGTTGAAAAAATCCTATTGGCTGATGCAATCAGCTAATAGGATTGAACTTCATTCTTATTGGCTGATTCAATCAACCAATAGGATTGAGCTTGCATTCTATTGGCTGATTGGAATAGCCAATAGAATGCAAGCTCAATCCTATTGACTGATTGGATCAGCCAATAGGATGAAAGCTCAATCCTATTGGCTGATTGCAACAGCCAATAGGATTTTTTCAACCTTAATTCCCATTGGCTGATAGAATTCTATCAGCCAATCGGAATCTAAGGGATGCCATATTGGATGACATAATTTAAAGGAACATTCATTGTTGAAGAAGACGTCGAACGAAGAGGATGCTCCATGTCGGATGTCTTGAAGATAGAGCCACTCAACGTTGGATGGATGAAGATAGAAGATGCTGTCTGGAAGAAGACTTCTGCCCGGTTGGATGAAGACGTCGGCCCGCTTGGATGAAGACTTCTGCCGGCTTCGATGAAGACTTCTGCTGCTTCGTTGAGGATGGGTGTCGGCTCTTCAGAAACTGTAAGTGGATCTTCGGGGTTAGTGTTAGGCTTTTTTAAGGGTTTTTTGGGTGGGTTTTAATTTTAGATTAGGGGTTGGGCTTTTGAAAAAGAGCTAAATGCCATTTTAAGGGCAATGCCCATACAAATGTCATTTTCATGGCATGGTTTTTTAGAATAGGTTTTTATTTGGGGGATTGGTTATGTGGGTGGTGGGTTTTACTGTTGGGGTTATTTGTATTTTTTTTACAGGTAAAAGAGCTGATTTCTTTGGGGCAATGCCCCGCAAAAGGCCCTTTTAAGGGCCATTGGTAGTTTATTGTAGGCTAGGGGTTTTTTATTTTGGGGGGGGGGGGGGCTTTTTTATTTACATATGGCTCTTAGATTAGGTGTAATTAGTTTAAATATTTGATAATTTATTTTTTATTTTGTGTAACAGTGTTTTTTTTGTAACTTAGTGTTTATTTTTTTTGTAACTTAGTGTTTGTTATTTTGTGTAACTTAGTTGTTAGTTTTTTGTAACTTTGTAATTTTTAATAGTAGATTTAAATTATTTGAGTAGGTTTTTAAATATATAATATAGTTAATTTAAATTGTAGTTTAATGTAATTTTAGTATAACAGTTAGGGTAGGTTAATTATTAGTTTAATATAGTTTAATGTAATTTTAGTATAATAGTTAGGGTAGATTAATTATTAGTTTAAAATAGTTTAATGTAATTTTAGTATAACAGTTAGGGTAGGTTAATTATTAGTTTAATATAGTTTAATGTAATTTTAGTATAACAGTTAGGGTAGATTAATTATTAGTTTAATATAGTTTAATTTAAATCTAAAGGTAAGTTTAAATTTATTATAAGATAGGGATGAGTTAATATTTAATATAAAGTTAGCGGGTTGTTAGGTTTAGGGGTTAATAGGTTCATTTAGTTTATGGTGATGTGGGGGGCTGGCGGTATAGGGGTTAATAGGTTTAGTAAGTGTTAGTGATGTGGGAGGCCAGAGGTTTGGGGGTTAATACATTTAGTTAGTTGCGGCGGGGTCCGGGAGCGGCGGAATAGGGGTTAATACGTTTATTACAGTTGCGGCTGTGTCGGGGAGCAGCGGGATAGGGGTTAATAACTTCATTTAGTTGCAGCGGGGTCCGGGAGCGGCGGGATAGGGGTTAAACATTTTAGTATAGTGGCTGTGTTTAGTGACAGTATATAAATAAAGCTGTGAAAAAGCTGAATAACAGCGAGATCGATGACTGTTAGTTAATAACAGTCTGCTGCTCATCGCTCCCCGTACTTGGTGCGCGGCTTTTTGACAGCTTTTTTGTTAAATATGGAGAGCGTATTCAGGTCTGTGGCCGCAATGTTAGGCAATGTCAGCTGAGCGTATTGGTGCCGTTGAATGCAAGTAAGTTGATGGCTTGATAAGTAGGCCTCTATATCTTATATATTATAGGGGTGGAGGAATCTGCATGTATATTAAACCTAACCTTAAACCTTCAATAAGGGAAGATATTTATGATGATACAGGTGACAATGTAGAGACCCTGTGGGTTGAAATAAAGAGTGGGGGAAAAATCCTAAAAAAATATTACTTGGATCATGCTACAAGCCCCCCCAACATTAGTGACATGGAGGAAACTCAACTACAAATGCAAATAGTTAAGGCTAATAACAGTTACAGTTAATAACAGTGCTGTAATAATGGGAGATATTAACTACCCTGATATAAACTGGGCCAATGAAACTAGTAATTCAGCAAAGCTGTTAAGTGTCACTTGCCTTACCCATAACCCCCAGTCATTCTCTTTGCCTCTGTCAATGGAGGAGGTGAAGTTTGGTGTCTGAAGAATTTTTCCTTTTTTGGGTACTTTCCCTGCAAGCAACGATTCGGGTTTAGTTGTGCCCACGTCAATCTCTTGAGTAAGAGTAGTGGTGGCTTCTAAGCAGTTAGGAAGTGGTGAGGTGGTCCTTACTTTGTTTTCCTAACATATTTGCTGCCCTCTTCACAGAAAGCCAGAGTTGGTTACTCTGTTCTTTCTTTTTCTACAGGTTTCTGTAAGGAGTATGTGTCCTTTCACGCCTGGTGAGCTGTCTTCCTGCCGGACAGCTAGATTGCAGGTAAGTGCTTTTGTCTTCTAGCTGTTGGAGACTTGCACTTTAAGAAGATAGTAAGTAACTCTACAGTAAGGGGACATATCAATCCTGAAGACAGTTAACTCTGCAATATTTATTTTCTAAGATACAACGTCATCAATTACTAGTGGGAATATCACTCCTGGTCAGCAGGAGGAGGAAAAAAGCACCACAGCAGAGCTGTTAAAGGGAGAGTTTACTCAACACTGTTCTCCCCTTAAATTTGTTCCCAAAGATCCACTTTACCTGCTGTAGTGTGTTAAATTGTTTACAAGTATTTCCATTGCCCTTATATTGGCATTTTAAATAGTTTATTTAGCCTGTGGTATCCCCACCCATCCTGAAAGTTTTTGGCCTCAAGGCCAAACTGTGTAAACACAGCCAGCAGAAGAATTTACACTCTCACTGGGTTATAGAAGAGATAAGGTAATACACAGTTACTTTTCCATTGTTCTCTCCAAGTATTGGTGATTGGTTTATGGACAGATATAAGATAAAGAAGCAGTTATATGTACACAATGTGATAAAGTAATGATATCTGATTATACCTACAAGCTCAACCCATTTTATTAGATTGTGGCTTCAAAACACAAAATCATTAATTAATTTACACAAATAAGCCTTAAAAAGCAAATCTCATACATTTTATACTCTGCAGCTGGTAAAAAAAGCAGATGGAATCACATTAAGGGAAAAATAATTGTACAGTACACTGTCCCTTTAAGTGTCACTCCCCTACCAAAAGAACCCAGTCATTCTCTTTGCCTCTGTCAATGGAGGAGGTGAAGTTTTGGTGTCTGAAGAAAATTGGATTTCTTACACTTCAAGCAAGATTTTTGGGTCTAGCTGTAGTCCATGTTAATCTCTTTAGTAGAGTAGTGGTGGCTTTAAAGCAGTTAGGAACTTGTGAGGTGGGCCTTGCTCTGTTTTCCTAACATATTGCTGCCCTAACATTCAGCTAGATTACGAGTTTTGCGTTATGAGTCAAATAGCAGCGCTGTGGCCCATAACGCATCATTTTCCCTAACACAGCCATTACAAGTCTTTTCGGTATAGGTGTACCGCAAGCCTTTTAGCCTGTAACTCAAAGTCAGTACCGCACTCCCAAAAATGACGTTTTTTCATAGGATTCCCATAGCGCCGGTATTACGAGTTTTGCGTTCTGGCTAAAAAGCGAGCGTTACAGCCTAAAATGACAAGATCTTTAACCCCATCTAAAGTCAGTAGTTATGAGTTTTGCGCTACAAATCTGTAACCTAAAACTCATAACTAAAGTGTTAAAAAGTACACTAACACCCATAAACGACCTATTAACCCCTAAACTGAGGCCCTCCCGCATCGCAAGCACTATAATAAATTTATTAACCCCTAATCTGTCGCTCCCGATATCGCTGCCACTTTAAAAAAATATTAACCCTATTTATCCTCACCACTATACTAAATTTGCCGTCCGCCCACATCGCCCCCACTATACTAAAGTTATTAAGCCCTACACTGCAAGCCACTATAATAAACCTATTAACCCCTGAACCGCAGGCCCCCACACAACGAAATATACTAAACTAAACTATTAACCCCTAAACCGAAAGCCCCCCACATCGCAATAAACTAATTTAAACTAGTAATCCCTAAACCTAACAACCCCCTAACTTTATATTAAAGTTACAATTTCCCTATCTTAAATTAAATTAAAACCTACCTGTCAAATTAAAAAAACTAAGTTTAAACTAACAATTAAAATAATATAATAATTAAACTAAAATTAAACTAACTACCAATTAAATTAAACTAAACTACACATACAAAAAATCCTATCAAAAAAACCCTAGCCTACAATAAACTACCAATGCCCCTAAAAGGGCCTTTTGTGGGGCATTGCCCCAAATATATCAGCTCTTTTACCTGTAAAAAACTCACAAAGACCCCCCCAACAGTAAAACCCACCACCCAACCAACCCCCCAAAATAAAAAACCTAATTCTAAAAAAACCTAAGCTACCCAGTGCCCTGAAAAGGGCATTTGTATGGGCATTGCCCTTAAAAGGGCATTAAACTCTTTTACTGCCCAGACCCTAAACTAAAATAAAAAACACCCAAAAAAACATTTAAAAAGCCTAACACTAACCCCCTGACGATCCACTTACAGTTTTTGAAGTCCCGCTTGATCGATCTTCATCCCGGAGTTGAAGTCCTGATCCAGGCGGCGAGAAGTCTTCATCCAGAGGGCTTCTTCAATCTTCATCCCGGCTTGCGAAGTCCTGATCCAAGCGGCGAGAAGTCTTCATCCAGGCAGCCTCTTCAATCTTCATCCAGGCGGCATCTTCTATCTTGATCCCGGAGGCGCGGAGCAGGTCCATCCTGAAGACATCCAGCGTGGAGCATCCTCTTCATACGGTTGCCGCCTTACACTGAATCTTTAATACAAGGTACGCGATCCAAGATGGCGTCCCTTGCATTCCTATTGGCTGAAAAATTTGAATCAGCCAATAGGAATTAGGGCTGCTAAAATCCTATTGGCCATTCAAATCAGCCAATAGGATTTAAGCAGCTCTCATTCTATTGGCTAATTTGAATTAGCCAATAGAATGAAAGCTGTTTAAAGGGCCATTGGTAGTTTATTCTAGATTAGGTTTTTTATTTTGGAGTGTTTTTTTTTTTATGGATATTAGAATAGAAATAATTTTTTTATTTTTGATAATTTGTTATTCTGTGTAATATATATATATATATATATATATATATATATATATATATTAGCAAAATAGCTGTTTAACTTAGGGCAATGCCCTACCAAAGGACCTTTAAAGGGCCCCCCAAAAGGCCCTTTTAAGGGCCCTTGGTAGTTTGGGGCTGGGGGTTTGTATTTTTTTTTGAGCAAAAGAGCTGTTTATCTCAGGGCAATGCCCTACAAAAGGTCCTTTTAAGGGCCCTTGGTAGTTTGAGGGTGGGGGTTTGTAGAGTGTTAGGGGGTGTTTGTATTTTTTTTTGGAGTAAAAGAGCTGTTTATCTCATGGCAATGCCCTACAAAAGGCCCTTTTAAGGGCCCCACAAAAGGTCATTTTAAGGGCCCTTGGAAGTTTATTCTAGATTAGGCTTTTTTATTTTGGGTTGGTTTTTTTTTAAAGGATATTAGAATAGGAATATTTTTTTATTTTTTTTATAATTTTGTTTCTTTTTTTTTTTTGTAATGGTAGGTTTTTTTATTTTTTGTAATGGTATTTTTTTATTTTTTGTAATATTAGGTTTTAGTGTAAGGCAGGTTAGGTTTTATTTCACAGGTAAGTTTGTATTTATTTTAGCTAGGTAGTTAGTAAATAGTTAAAGGGACACTGAACCAAATTTTTTTTCTTTCATGATTCAGATAGAGCATGCAATTTTAAGCAACTTTCTAATTTACTCCTAATATCAATTTTTCTTCGTTCTTTTGCTATCTTTATTTAAAAAGCAGTAATGTGTTGCATAGGAGCCGGACCATTTTTGGTTGAGAACCTGGGTTATGCTTGCTTATTGGTGGATAAATGTAAGCCTCCAATAAGCAAGTGCTATCCATGGTGCTGAACCTAAAATGGGCTGGCCGCTAAGATTTATATTCCTGCTTTTAAAATAAAGATAGCAAGAGATTGAAGAAAAATTGATAATAGGAGTTAATTAGAAAGTTGATTAAAATATTATGCTCTATCTGAATCATGAAAAAAAAAATTGGGTTCAGTGTCCCCTTAATAACTATTTACTAACTAGTCTACCTAGTTAAAATAAATACAAACTTACCTGTGAAATAAAAATAAAACCTAAGCGAGCTACAATATAATTATTAGTTATATTGTAGCTAGCTTAGGTTTTATTTTACAGGTAAGTATGTATTTAGTTTTAAATAGGTATTCTTTAGTTAATAATTGTAAATTTAATTTAGCTCTATTTTAATTATGTTAAAGTTAGGGGTGTTAGGGTTAGGTTTAGGGGTAGGGTTAGGTTTAGGGGTAGGTGTAGGGGTTAATAGTTTAATTTAGGTTGTTGCGATGTGGGGGGGGGCTGGCGATTTGGGCGTTAATAGGTTTATTTAGTTAATAATTTTAATTTTAATTTAGATATATTTTAATTATGATATCGGGAGCAGCAGAATAGGGGTTAATAACTTTAGGCAGGCGTCAGCGATGTCAGGGGCAGCAGATTAGGGGTGTTTAGACTCGGGGTTTATGTTAGGGTGAAGTTTTGTCTTTGGGTTTGGGTTTCATTCCTACTAACAAATTTAATTTATTTTTTCCACACGATAGTAGATGTTAATAAAATGATCCGTGATTTGACACTTAAAAAATTATTTTGGAATAATGAGTCAATAGATAGCGTTGATGATAATGAAACTTCACTGACCACGAGAGATCTTCGAAAACTCTATGATCTTGTTGATTGTAATGAAGCATGTGATTGTTTACACATGCATGACCTAGCCCTTGAAACCCCCATGGATGAATCTTTGCTTAAATACTCACATGGGGGTTTCAAACCCAAGTCCATTTTCTATCCGACTAAAGAGAGAGGTCCCTTCCTAGAGGATTTTCATCATCGGATTGAGGAAGATCTCATCCAGGTTTCTTCTGACTGCCGACAACCCCACCCTAATCTGACCACTGCACAGACTTTGGCCTTGGAATCACTAAGACTAAGAGATGATATTATCATCAAGCAAGCAGATAAGTGTGGGTGTGTCGTGATACAAGATAAGTCAACCTATACAAAAGAAGCTAACAGACAACTGAATGACACAGAAGTGTATCAGATTTTGAGATGTAATCCTACAGATAAATTTAGAAATGAACTTGCATCACTCATAGATGATGGTCTTGAAATGGGAATCTTTGATCAAGATACGGCCGACTTTCTTTATGTATCCAATCCTATTACCCCTATTTTCCATCATCTCCCCAAGGTGCACAAATCCTTGGAGGAGGTGAAAGGGAGGCCGATTGTGGCCGGGATCGGTTCCCTTTTTGAACACATGTCTAACTGGGTAGAATCTTTGTTACAGCCTATAGTCTTTAAGTTACCTTCATATTTGAAGGATACTAAGCATCTTTTGAATTGTTTGGAGCAAATAACTTGGGATGAGCAGTCACAATGGCTAACAGTTGATGTGGTTAGCTTATATTCTGCCATTCCCCATTCAAGTGGCTTAAAGGCCGTTACTTACATGCTAGACACTTTTAGTAACTATGATGACACTCTAAAAAAGTTTTTATTGCAAATACTGGATTTTCTGCTCACACACAATTTCTTTCAGTTCAGTGGGGTTTTCTATCTCCAGAGACATGGCATAGCTATGGGGGCGAAGTTTGCCCCTGCCTATGCCAACCTTTTTATGGGTTGGTGGGAGGTGTGCCATTTCTTTGGGGATGGAAACCCATTTAAGCTGGATATATGTATGTATAAGAGATACATCAACGACCTCCTGTTCATTTGGATAGGAGGCAGCCAAAAAAATGATGGATTTTGTTCAGTATTTGAACAATAATAACATCAATCTACAATTCACACATGCATGGGATCCATTCAAAATGCCATACTTGGATCTCCTCTTAATAGGGGATAGGGACACCCAAAGTGTTAAAACAACCCTTTATCGTAAACCCATTACTACCAACGCTATTCTCTATGGCCGCAGCAACCACACACGACACACAGGGTTTGGTGTAGCAAAAGGCCAGTTCATCTGTATAAAAAGGAATTGCACGGATGAACAGGATTTCGAGAAAAAGAGTCTAATTCTATTGGAGAATTTAATGAATAGAGGTTACAAAAAGAAGGTGGTTAATCGTGCATTTTTGGAGGTTAGTCGCATGGATAGGAAACAGCTACAGTACTTAGTGAACAAAGTTCTAATATAAAAAAGAAAAATAACTTTGATCTATCCAAATCTACTTTCATAACCACCTATAGTGCACAGTTTGATACCATCTGTGATATTGTGAAGAAACATCTTCCAATTCTCACAGCAGAAGACAGCTTTAAAGATTTTGTATCGCAAGGCTGTAACTTCGTATCAAGGAGAGGGTGTACTCTGGGTAATATTCTGTCTCCCAGCCTACTACGCCAATCCCCTGCAAACAGGAGCAGTTGGTTGGAAGTCAAGGGTCATTACAGATGCCACTTTAGTAACTGTATATCCTGTGGATTTACACGGACTTCACAAAATTTTCAGTCATACGTTACTCAGAAGGTATATGACCTTGACTCCTATACTAACTGCCGTTCTACTTTTGTGATATACCTGATTGATTGAACACTATGTAAAAAACAGTATGTTGGGTGCACTACCAGGGAGGGCAGGAGTAGAATTAGGGAACATCTCAAGAACATTGAGAATGGCATCTAATGTTCTGATCTAGCTAGACACTTTATACATTTTCATGATAAGGTAGTTGCTACATTCAAATGGCAGGTCATTGATCATATTAGACCCTCCATTCATGGAGGAGATAGATCAGCTAAACTGCTATATAAAGAAGCTTTTTGGATTTTCAAAATGCAGACTAGGAGACCAAAGGGTTTTAATATAGATGGCGACATCATTAATTTTTGGTGCCGCCAAAACTGATTGATAGATATGGGATATATATCTTTTTAAACCCCTTTATGGTGGTCATTTAAAAGTACCCTTTGACAACTTTGTGTACTATTATACAGTTTTTCATTTTGCATAGTGTGTCTATTTAGGTGACTCCATTCCTAATTTTGATTAGTACTTTTTCTACAGGTCAATCCTCATATGAAAGATTTATTTGGCCAATTAATTCATGCTAGTTTATAGCTTTAAGAGGATCCCTTTATTAACGCTTGTTTGGAGCACACAGGGATTCTTCTAGACTAATACACTTTATATGCCTCTATGTATTCACATATTACACTGTGTATCTTAAACTCCAGTTTTTGTCAAGAGAGTAGTTAAACATTGATTACTACACCTATTTTTGCACTTACTAAAAGATAATTATCTGGTTTATCTACATATTTGGATTTATATGAGTCATTATGTTGCCGTAACATACACAATATGTAGGTTTATTAAATCATTACGGCCATAATATGTTATATTCATTATATACTCATTCATCAATATCAGTTTACTATACCCTTACTCTGCTACATTTTCTACTATAGTTTGAATTAGATTTATATCTGATATCTTAATCCAACATTGGTTTTGTGTTAGCCTTCAACTTTGTTAGCATAGCTATGTATTTGTAATTAAGGATCCTATAACGGGTCGTGTTCCCTTTAAATTAGCAACCTATGATTTTCGTAAACCTGAGGACTCAGGTGTATTTAAGGATGTTCTATTGTTACTCAACTTATGTCCATGATTAAGGCATAGGGCTGCCGAAACGCGTAGGACTGTTTCTTTCCATAGGCTGCAAGGGCTACTTGCTTTTAAGATGTATTTTTATCTCCAATAAAGAAAGCTGTTTATTTGAGCGCTTTGAGGTTTGCTGGTCTTCTTTGCTACGATTGGATTCTGTTAGGTTTAAACGGTATTTTCTTTTTCCCCATAGACATCAATGGGGCTGAAATATGGAGCTTTTGTTTCCATGATCGCAGGTGTTAGACTTTTTTTTTTGCCGGCTCTCCCCATTGATGTCTATGGGGAAAGTGTGCACGAGCACGTCAAAACACCGCTGCTTTTGTGCGCGGTATGGAGCTTAAAAACCTCATATCGCACGCAAAAGCCGGGTTTTTTAAAACTTGTAATGGCAGCGCTATAGGGGGTTAAATAACGCAACTTTTGTTGCGTTCTTTACTTTCCCTATAGCACTCAAAACTCGTAATCTAGGTGTAAGAAATCCAGAGTAGGTTTACTCTGTTCTTTCTTTTTTCTACAGGCCTCTGTAAGGAGTATTTGTCCTTTCACGCCTTGTAAGCTGTCCTCCTGCCGGACGGCTAGACTACAGGTAAGTGCCTTTTGTATTCTAGGTACTGGGGACTTAAAAAAGCACTTACAGTAATTTTATCTGCACATTTCATTTGGACATTTGGTATTCTTTGTAAGGGTACTTATGGGCAGGTTGCAGGCACTGATTTTTGTGATATTGACAATATGAGACCTAGGGGTTTATTCTTTATTTTGTGTTAACGCATTCCCTTTATGTGTATAATGGCTTGTGTTAACGTCTCTGTACCTCTCTCCAGTATGTAGGCAACGCCACTGCTGTTTAATACAGGGTCGGTTATACGATCTGTTGTACTTTTTAGTTGTGTCAATAGCAGAAGAGTTAGAATGCGCATTTTATTTTCTCTGCGCCATTCCTGTGGGAGGTCATGTGACCCGCTCCTCTGCTTGCAGTTTCTAAAATGGAGCAGTGTCTTTTTTATTGCTGGCATTTCCTGGGTGTTAAATACAGGAGAGTTCTATGTCATTTTTAGTGTTAAACTTTTAAGTATTGGGACAGGTTAATCATCTCAGTTAGACTGTGGTGCAGAGGTCCCTGAGTTGTTTTTTTTTGCTTTGGTGCGTAGTATTCTCGCTCTGCTTGGAAACATTTTTTTTCTTAAAGCGACAGTAGCAGACTTTAATAAATTATCAGTTTCTCACATTTTTATTTTGAAACCAGGACATAGCTTAGCAAGCAAGTTATTGACTTTTAGATTATGGCTTTCAAGGTCAGAGTTTCAATCCCTGCCTGGAAATTCGATTACTATAAGGTGTAAATGTGGAATGGTATTTTGGACAAAAATTTGTGTCTTGTCATAAATGCTTGATATGCCTTGAAGCACAGATTGTTTTACTATGCAATTCTGTGCTGCATGCTTTTCTTGGAATTTTGAATTCAAGATAGATTGTTGCTCTGAGCCCAATGTCTCTCAGGAGCAATGTCTCTGCAGTTGCTCTCAGCCTCCTGGAGGAGGTTATTTGCCTGCAGAAATTGCTGCTCAGGTATCTTCGGAGGTATCTTCGGCGGTATCTGCAGCATTATCTGCTTTTCCTATGCTAAAGAAAAAAAATGCAAGAGGAAAGTTAGAGATTCAGATAGTAAGGTTTCTGTTCTGCCTCCTGCTACTCAGGTTGCTCTCCCTCATAAGTTTAATGAGGAGGATACGTCAGTAGCCTCTGAGGGTGGAATCTCAGATTCAGACAGTATAATTCCTTCATCTGATGCTGAAGTAGTAACCTTCAGATTTAAGCTTGAACAGCTTTGTGTATTGTTAAAGGAGGTTTTGGCTACTTTGAGCGACTCCGATACTCCTGTCATTGTCAACCCTAGAAGTCTAGTAAACTTAATAAATACTATGATGATTCCTTCCTCTGTGGAAGTGTTTCCTGTTTCAGACCGTGCTACAGAGATTATTTAGCCAGTGGAAACCTTTTTAACCATCTTTAAGAAGTTGTTTCCTGTCGCTGACTCCATTAAAGATTCATGGCGCACGGTGCCTAAAGTAGAAGGGGCCATTTCTACTTTGGCTAAGAGAACTATGATCCCTATAGAGCATAGCTGCTCTTTAAAAGATCCAATGGACAGAAAGCTGGAGGCTTATTTGAAGAAGATTGTATTGCCACTGTATCAAGTGTGGCATCTTATTGTTATGATGCCTTGTCTGATTCTCTTCAGGTAGAGACTCCTTTGAAGGAGATGAATGGCTAAAATCTTGGTCCCAAACTTCTGGCGCTTCCTTACAAGGGTAAGACCTTGTTTGGATCTGGTCTGGCAAAAATAATTTCTGATATTACGGGTGGAAAAGGGTCTTTTCTACCACAAGACAAGAAGATTAGCCCTAAGGGACGTCAGAGTAATATTCGTTCCTTTCGTAACTTCAAAGGAAAGTTTTTCTCTTCCAGGCAGGAACAGCCCAAGTCTTCTTGGAAACCCAATCAGCCTTGGAACAAGGGAAAACAATCAAAGAAACCCGCAGCTGAGTCTAAATCAGCATGAAGGGTTTTCCCCGCAATCCAGGATCGGATTAAGTGGGGGGCAGACTTTCACTATTTTATCAAGCATGGATACAAGATGTCCCAGATCCCTGGGCTGTGGACATAGTATCTCAGGGTTACTAAATAGAATTCAACTAGGATTCTATTCAAAGCTGATCGTGGTTCCCAAAAAAGGTAGCCTATTCTGGACCTTAAAGGTCTCAACAAGTTTCTCAGGGTACCATCCTTCAAAATGGAAACCTTGCGTTCCATTCTTCCTTTGGTCCAAGAGGGTCAGTTCATGATGACCATAGACCTGAAGGATGTGTATCTTCATGTTCCCTTCCACAGGGAACACCACATGTTCCTGAGATTTGTCTTTCTAGACAAACACTTTCAGTTTGTGACTCTTCTGTTTGGCCTTGTCTCAGTTTCCAGAATTTTCTCAAAGGTTCTGGGGCTTTCTTGGCACTGATCAGGTCGTGGGGTATGGCAGTGGTGCCATCTTTTCAACAAGCAAACTCTCATACAGAGATATTGTTGTCTTTTTTTACGGTCCCACGGATGGAAAGTGAATCTGGTAAAGAGTTTCCTTGTTTCAGCTACAAGGGTAGTTTTCTTAGGGACCATAATAGATTCCCTATCTATGAAAATATTTCTGACAGAGGTCAGAAAATCCCAAATTCTTGCCTCTTGCCTCTCTCTGCAGTCTACTGTTCAGCCATCATTGCCTCAATGTATGGAGGTAATTGGTCTGATGGTCGCCTCCATGGACATCATCCCTTTTGCTTGATTCCATTTGAGAGCTCTGCAGTTATGCATGCTTAGACAATGGAACGGGGACCATTCGGATCTGTCTCAGAGGATAGATCTAGATTAGTCGACAAGAGACTCTCTTCAGTGGTGGCTTTCTCAGGAGCATCTGTCTAAGGGCACATGCTTCCGGAGACCTTCCTGGGTGATTGTGACCACGGACACCAGCCTGCTGGGCTGGGGAGCAGTTTGGGGCTGGTTAAAGGCGCAGGGACTATGGACTCGGGATGAGTCTGCTCTCCTCATGAACATCTTGGAGTTGAGAGCGATTTACAATGCTCTGATAGCTTGGCCTCAGTTATCCTTAGCCCGGTTAATCAGGTTACAGTCGGACAATATAATCTCAGTGGATTACAGCAACCACCAGGGAGGAACTTAGAGTTCCTTAGCCATGAAGGAGGTGGCTTGGATTATTCAGTGGGAGGAAGCTCACAATTGCTGTCTATCTGCCATCCACATTCCAGGAGTGGACAACTGGGTAGCAAATTTCCTGAACAGGCAGGCAATTCCTTCCGGGGAGTGGGCTCTCCATCCGGAGGTGTTCTCCAGGTCAGCCCTCAAATGGGGGGTGCCGGAGCTGGATCTGCTGGCATCTCAGTAGAACGCCAAACTTCCATGGTATGGTTCAGGGTCAAGGGATCCACAGGCCGCCCTGATAGATGTTCGGGCGTTTCCTTGGGATTTCAGTCTGGCATACCTGTTTCCTCCATTTTCTCTCCTTGCACGAGTCATTGCTCATATCAAACAGGAGAGAGCATCATTAAGCTCCACCGTGGCCTCACAGGATCTGGTATGCAGACCATTGAAACCATAATTCAGGCTTGCAAGCCTGTCACTAGAAAGAGTTACCATAAGGTATAGCGTAAAATCCTTTATTGGTGTGAATCCAAGGGCTACTCTTGGAGTAGGGTCAGGATTCCTAGGATTTTGTCTTTTCTCCAGTAAAGTCTGGAGAAGAGAATGTCAGTCAGTTCTCTGAAGGGTCAGATTTCTGCATTATCTATTTTGTTACACAAGCGTCTGGCGGATGTGCCAGATGTTCTATCTTTTTGTCAGGCCCTGGTTAGAATCAGGCCTGTGTTTAAGTCTGTTGCTCTTCTTTGGAGCCTTAACCTTGTTCTTAAAGTTTTGCAGCAGGCTCCGTTTGAGCCATTGCATTCCATAGATATTAAGTTGTTATCTTGGAAGGTTTTGTTTCTTATTGCTGTTTCTTCTGCTTGGAGAGTCTTGGAACTCTCGGCTTTGCAGTGTGATTTGCCTTATTTTATCTTTCATGCTGATCAGGCGGTTCTTCGTACTAGTTTGGGTTTTCTTCCTAAAGTGGTTTCTGATAGAAATATTAATCAGGAATTTGTTGTTCCTTCTCTATGTCCTAATCCTTTTTCTCATAAGGAACGTTTGTTGCACAACCTGGATGTTGTGCGTGCTATAAAATTCTTCCTACAGGCGACTAAGGATTTTTGCCAGTCTTCTGCCCTGTTTGTTTGTTTCTCTGGAAAGCGTAAAGGTCAGAAAGCTATGGCTACTTCTCTTTCTCTCTGGTTAAGAAGTATAATTCATTTTGCTTATGAGACTGCTGAGAGAATTATGGCTCATTCCATGAGGGCTGTCTCCTCTTCTTGGGCTTTCAAAAATGAAGCTTCTGTGGAACAGATTTGCAATAATTAAAAGATTTCCAGCCTCCAAGTAGTTAGTTAAAAAAGCTTTATTTGTTCACACAGGGTCCATAGTACAGCTACATCGTTTCAAACCAGCAATTGGTTCCTAGTCATGGAGAACAAATATTATTTTTTTTAACTAACTAATTGGAGGCTGGAAATTTTTGAATAATTGCAGTAACATTGGGATCTGGCTAATCCCTTTTCCATGCCCCACCTTGGAGAATGTGCTGTCTTCCATTGTGGATTGTGCTGAACAGATTTGCAAGGCTGTTACTTGGTCCTCTCTGCATACTTTTTCCAAATTTGATACTTTTGCCTCAGCTGAGGCTTCTTTTTGGAGAAAGGTTCTTCAAGCGGTGGTGCCTTCTGTGTAGCTCTGCCTGTCTTGTTCTCCCTCCCTAGTCATCTGTGTCCTCTAGCTTGGGTATTGGTTCCCACTAGTAATTGATGATGTTGTGGACTCCATATCTTAGGAAAGAAAACAAAATTTATGCTTACCTGATAAATTTCTCTCTTTCCGGATATGGAGAGTCCACGACCCCACCCTTAAATTTTAGACAGTTATTTTTGACTAAACCTCAGGCACCTCTACACCTTTGTGTTATTCCTTTTCCCCTTTCCCTTTGGTCAAATGACTGGGGATTGTGGGCAGGGGAGTGACACTTAACAGCTCTGCTGTGATGCTCTTTACCTCCTCCTGCTGGCCAGGAGTGATATTCCCACTAGTAATTGATGACGTCAAGGACTCTCCATATCCGGAAAATAAGAAATTTATCAGGTAAATATACATTTTGTTTTTCTAAGGGACATGATAATCCTTTATGTACAGGATTTATTGGGGCAGGTGCAGGTACTTGGTATGTGAAGGGTTAAGTTACCCATTCATTTAATCAGTGCTCTGATAGAGTGAAATTCTATAGGGGGCTTTTTGTGTGTTACACAGTACGGCAGTTTGGCGGCCATTTTTAGGAGGAGGAGTGTCAATCTCCTAGCACCGTAAATGTGGGGGCTGTTATTTCATTTGAGAGTTAGGAACGCATGCTTTTAGTTAGCTGTGCAGTTCCTGTTTGCCAGTCATGTGACTTGCTGCTTATCCGATACGAAGAGGAGTGGCATCACTGTTTCCAGGCAGTTTTCTGTGTCAAGTTGCTTGCAGCAGTCTCCATGTACATTTTAAATCCGGCTGCGGTTAAAACACAAGAATTTCTCTGAGAGTAAGGTAGGGCACCTCAGACTGTCTGAGGTGTAAAGGTGTGAGCGTTATTAGTGTGAATAACACTTTGAGGCATACGTTTTATTTTTAAAGTGACAGTAGTTCACTTTCTAATATTTTTATTTTGCTTGTTCTTTTTGAGGAACTGTTATATTTTGAGCTATGGACATGGACTCATAAGCTGTTTCCTTTGATAAATGCTTACTATGCCTAGAGTCCCAAATTGTTTCACCTATGCAATTTTGTGCTACTTGTTTAGCTAGAGCACTAAAGTGTAAAGATAAATTAATGCCCTCTGAGCCCAATGTCTCAGGATGATGCTGTTCAGGCAATGCCACAGCTTTCTCCTCAAACGTCCCAAGCCTCAATGGCATCACATACAGTGGCCTGCAGTTCCTCTCAGCCTCCTAGAGGAGTTTATTTGCCATCAGATTTTGCTGCACAGATATCCTCTGTGGTTTCAGCGGCTTTATCTGCTTTTCCCATGATGGGGAAGCGCAAGAGAAAATCTAAAAAAAATTCCGAGTGTAAGGTGTCTGTTCCGTCTGCTGCTACGCAGGTTGCCCTCCCTCATAAGTCTGATAAGGAGGATACCTCAGACAGTATAATTCCTTTGTCTGATGCTGAAGAAGTACACTTCAGATTTAAGCTTGAACACCTTTTTTACTGTTAAAGGAGGTACTGGATACTTTGGACGACTCTGACTCTTCTGTCGCTGTCAACCCTAAGAAATCTAGTAAGCTTAACAAATACTATGATGTTCCTTCCTCTGTGGAAGTGTTTCCTGTTCCAGACCGTGTGACTGAGATTATTTCACAGGAATGGGAGAAGCCAGGGATACCTTTCTCTCCATCTCCCGTCTTTAAAAAGATGTTTCCTGTTGCTGACTCCATTAGAGATTCATGGTGCATGGTGCCTAAGGTAGAAGGGTCTATTTTTACTCTGGCTAAGAGAACTACGATCCCTATCGAGGATAGCTGTTACTTTAAGGATCCCATGGACAAAAAGCCGGAGGCTTATTTGAAGAAGATGTATGTATGTTTATCGGGGTCATCAATAGCAACCTGCAGTTTGTATTGCCACAGTAGCAAGTGTGGCATCTTATTGGTGCGATACCTTGTCTGAATTAATTTTAGAAGAGACTCCGTTGGAGGAGATTCAAGATAGAATTAAGGCTCTCAAATTATCCAATTCTTTTATCTCTGATGCTAACATGCATTAGACTGGGAGCCAAGATGCCTGGCTTCACTGTTCTAGCCCGTAGGGCTCTGTGGCTTAAATCTTGGTCAGCTGATGTTACCTCCAAGTCTAAGCTCCTGGTGCTCCCTTACAAGGGTAAGACCTTGTTTGGGCCTGGTCTGGCAGAAATAATTTCTGATATTACGGGTGGAAAAAGGGTCTTTTCTTCCACAAGACAAGAAGAACAGACCTAAAGGACGTCAAAGTAATTTTCATTCCTTTCGTAACTTCAAGGGTCAAAAGTCTTCTTCTCCCTCTTCCAAGCAGGAGCAGTCCAAGTCTTCTTGGAGACTCAATCAGTCTTGGAACAAGGGGAAGCAATCAAAGAAACCCTCAGCCGAGTCTAAGTCAGCATGAAGGGTCTGCCCCCTGTCCGGGATCGGATCAAATGGGGGGCAGACTTTCCCTGTTTTATCAAGCGTAGATACGAGATGTCCCAGATCCATGTGCTGTGAACATAGTATCTCAGGGTTACAAAATAGAATTAAAATCTCGTACTCCCAATGGCAGAGTTCTCCTCTTAAGGTTATCTGCAGATCAGGTAAAAAGAAAGGCATTATTAAAGTGAGTTTATGACCTCTCCTCATTGGGAGTGATTGTTCCAGTTTCAGTAAGAGAACAGGGTCTAGGATTTTATTCAAATCTGTTTGTGGTTCCCAAAAAAGAAGGAGCTTTTTGACCCATTTTAGACTTAAAAAGTCTAAACAAGTTTCTCAGGGTTCCGTCCTTCAAAATGGAAACCATTCTTTCCATTCTTCTTTTGGTCCAAGAGGGTCAGTTCATGATGACCATAGATCTGAAGGATGCCTATCGTTATGTTCCCATTCACAGGGATCACCACCAGTTCCTGAGATTCGTTTTTCAAGGAAAGCACTTTGTTTGTTGCTCTTCCATTTGGCCTTGCCACAGCTCCCAGAATTTTCTCAAAGGTTCTGGGGGCTCTCTTGGCAGTTGTCAGGTCTCGGGGAATTGTGGTGGTGCCTTATCTGGACAACATCTTGGTTCAGACACCATATTATCAACAAGCAAACTCGCATACAGAGATCTTGTTGTCTTTTCTACATTCCCACGGTTGGAAACGTAATCTGGAGAAGAGTTCCCTTGTTCCAGCTACAAGAGTTTGCTTCTTAGGGACCATCATAGATTCCCTATCTATGACAATTTTTCTGATGAAGGTCAGAAAATCAAAAATTCTTTTCTCTTGCCTCTTTCTACAGTCTACTGTTCGGCCATCAGTGGCTCGGTGTATGGAGGTAGTTGGTCTGATGGTCGCTTCCATGGACATCATTCCTTTTGCTCAATTCCATTTGGGAGCTCTGCAGTTATGCATGCTCAGACAATGGAACAGAGATCATTCAGATCTGTCTCAGAGTATAGATTTGGATCAGTTGACAAGAGACTCTCTCTCATGGTGGCTTTCTCAGGATCATCTGTCTCAGGGCACATATTTCCAGAGACTCTCCTGGGTGATTGTGACCACGGACACCAGCCTGCTAGACTGGGGAGCAGTCTGGGACTTGTTAAAGGCACAGGGACTATGGACTCGGGAGGAGTCTGCTCTCCCCATAAACATCTTGGAGTTGAGAGTGATCTAAAATGTTCTGATGGCTTGGCTTCATTGTCCTTAGCCCGGTTTATCAGGTTCCAATCGGACATCACCACCTCAGTGGCTTACATCAACCACAAGGGAGGAACTCGGAGTTCCTTAGCCATGAAGGAGGTGGCAAGGATTATTCAGTGGGCGGAGGCTCACAACTGTTGTCTCTCTGCCATCCACATTCCAGGAGTGGACAACTGGAAGGCGGATTTCCTGAGCAGACAGATATTTCATCCCAGGGAATGGGCTCTTCAGGTTAATCCTCAAGTGGGGAGTGCTGGAGTTGGATCTGATGGCGTCTCGGCAGAATGCCAAGCTTCCAAAGTATGGTTCAGGGTCAAGAGATCCGCAGGCCGCTCTGATAGATGCTCTGGCGGTTCCTTGGGATTTCAAGCTAGCATACCTGTTTCCTCCGTTTGCACTCCTTCCACGAGTCTTTGCTTGTATCAAACAGGAGAGCGTCTGTAATTCTAATAGCTCTGCATGGCCTCGCAGGATCTGGTATGCAGACCTAGTGAAGATGCTATCTATTCCACCTTGGAGGTTACCTCTGAGGAACAACCTCCTAACTCAGGGTCCATTCCTCTATCCAAATCTCGTTTCTCTGAAGCTGACTGCTTGAAGATTGAACGCTTAGTTCTGACTATGCGTGGGTTTTCTGAGTCTGTCATTGATACTATGATTCAGGCTCGCAAGCCTGTTACTCATAAAATTTATCATAAGGTATGGCGTAAATACCTTTATTGGTGTGAATCAAAGGGCTACTCTTGGAGTAGGGTCAGGATTCCTAGAATTTTGTCTTTTCTCCAGGAAGGTCTGGAGAAAGGGTTGTCAGTCAGTTCTCTGAAAGGTGAGATTTCTGTACTATCTATTCTTTTACATAAGTGTTTGGCGGATGTGCCAGATGTTCAATCTTTTTGTCAGGCCCTGGTCAGAATCAGGCCTAGGTTTAAACCTGTTGCTCCTCCTTGGAGCCTTAACCTTGTTCTTAAAGTTTTGCAGCAGGTTCCGTTTGATCTCATGCATTTCATAGATATTAAGCTGTTATCTTAGAAGATTTTGTTTCTTAAGGCGATCTCTTCTGCTCAGAGAGTTTCAGAACTCTTTGCTTTGCAGTGTGATTCACCTTACCTTATCTTTTATGCGGATAAGGCGGTACTTCGTACCAAATTGGGGTTTCTCCCTAAAGTGGTTTCGGATAGAAATATTAATCAGGAAATTGTTGTTCCTTCTCTCTGTCCTAATCCTTCGTCTCATAAGGAACGTCTGTTGCACAACTTGGATGTGGTGCGTGCTCTAAAATTCTTACTACAGGCTACTAAGGATTTTTGCCAGTCCTCTGCCCTGTTTCTTTGTTTCACTGGAAAGTGTAATGGTCAGAAGTCTACTGCTACTTCTCTTTCCCTCTGGTTGAGAAGTATGATTCATTTTGCTTATGAGACTGTTGGACAGCAGCCTCCTGAGAGAATTATAGCTCATTCCACTAGGGCTGTTCCATCTTCGTGGGCTTTAAAAAAATGAAACTTCTGTGCAACAAATTTGCAAGGCTGCAACTTGGTCCTCTCTGCATACTATTTCCAAATTCTACAAATTTTATACTTTTGCCTCGGCTGAGGCTTCCTTTGGGAGAAAAGTTCTTCAAGCAGTGGTGCCTTCTGTTTAGGCCTGCCTGTCCTGTTCTCCCTCCCTATTAATTCCGTGTCCTCTAGCTTGGGTATTGGTTCCCACTAGTAATTGGAATGACGCCGTGGACTCTCCATGTCTTAGGAAAGAAAACAAAATTTATGCTTACCTGATAAACATATTTATTTCCGGTCATAGATAGTCCACAACCCCACCCTTTAGATTAGACAGTAATTTTTTTCAAAACCTCAGGCACCTCTACACCTTTGTGTTATCTTCTTTTTCCATTTCCCTTCAGCTGGATAACTGGGGGTTATGGTCAAGGAACGTGACACTTAACAGCTTTGCTGTGGTGCTCTTTGCCTCCTCCTGCTGGCCAGGAGTGAATATTCCACTAGTTATTGGAATGACGATGTGGACTCCATGTCCGGAAAGAAAGAAATTTATCAGGTAAGCATACATTTTGTTTTTTAGATGTTCTCAGGGATAACTTGTCACAAGTAATAGATGAGCCAACTAGGAGTAAAGCTATATTAGATTTAGTGCTATCAAACAATAGAGATATAGGGGCTAATTTATGAAAGTGCGAGTGGACATGATACAATGTAGCTTATCATGTCCGTCACACATCGATAAATGCCGACAGCATACGTGGTCTGCATTTATCATTGCACAAGCAGTTCTGGTGTCAATCATCCCGATCGTACAACGTTTTTTCACTGTAAGAGCAATACAATTGTGGACCTCATTACCAAAGGATGTAGTGAATGCCAATACCCTAGATACATTTAAAAATTGATTGGATACATTTCTGGCTAGAAACAAAATTCATGGATATTATTGCTTGTATTAAATGGGTCACCTTTTAGTGGTATTAATTTAAGCTCAACTGGAGCTTTTTGCAAGTATATTAGATTTGTATAGGTTGGACTCGATGGACTTCGATCTTTTTTCAACCTCATCTACTATGTTACTATATATAAAAATATATATAAAAAATTAAATTAGCATGGGAAAATTTGTAAATATATAAGAGATTACATGTGTAGCTCAACTCACAGTCACCTAGATTACGAGTTTTGAGCGCTATAGGGACAGTAAAGAATGCAAGAAGAGTTGCATTATTTAACCCCCTATAGCGCTGCAATTACATGTTTTAAAAAACCCGGCTTGTGCGTGCGATATGGCTGCGTTGAGCTCCATACCGCACACAAAAGCAGAGCTATTTTGACATGCTCGTGCATGCTTTCCCCATAGATATCAATGGGGAGAGCCGGCAAAAAAAAAGTCTAACACCTGCAATCGCAGAAACAAAAGCTCCGTAATGCAGCCCCATTGATGTCTATGGGAAAAAAGAAAATACAGTTTAAACCTAACAACCTAACATAAACCCCGAGTCTAAACACCCCTAATCTGATGCCCCCGACATCGCCGACGCCTGCCTACAGTTATTAACCCCTAATCTGCCGCTCCTGATATCGCCTTTACCTAAATAAAATTATTAACCCTTAATGTGCCGCTCCCAATATAGCCACCACTATACTAAAGTTATTAACCCCTATTCCGCCGCACCCCAACATTGCCGCAACTATATTTAAGTTCTTAACCCCTATTCCACCACTCCCCAACATCACTGAAACAAAATAAAGTTATTAACCCCTAAAACACTGGTCTCCCACATCACTTGCACTAAATAAACCTATTAACCCTAAACTGCCAGCCCCCCACATTGCAACAACCTAAATTAAACTATATTAATCCCTAAACCTAACCCTAACCTTAATGTAACCCTAATACTAACCATAACCTTAAACCTAACCCTAACACCCCCTAACTTTAACATGATTAAATTAGATCTAAATTAAATTTACAATTATTAACTAAATAATTCCTATTTAAAACTAAATTGTTACCTGTGAAATAAAACCTAAGCTAGCTACAGAATAAATAATAGTTATATTGTAGCTAGCTTAGGTTTTATTTTTATTTAACAGGTAAGTTTGTATTTAATTTAACTAGGTAGACTAGTTAGCAAATAGTTATTAACTATTTACTAACCACCTAGCTAAAATAAATACAAACTTACCTGTGAAATAAAACCTAACCTGCCTTACACTAAAACCTAACATTACAAAAAAAAACTACCATTACAAAAACAAACAAAATTATCCAAAAAAAATAAAGATTATTCCTATTCTAATACCCTTTTTTTTTAAAAAAAAAAAAAAACCAAAATAAAAAAGCCTAATCTAGAATAAACTACCAAGGGCTCTTAAAAAGGTGTTTGGGGGGCCCTTAAAAGAGCCTTTTGTAGGGCATTGCCCTGAGTTAAACAGCTCTTTTGCTAAAGATAAAATAAAAATACAAACACCCCCTAACACTATACAAACCCCCACCCCCCAAACTACCAATGGCCCTTAAAGGGGCCTTTTGTAGGGCATTGTCCTGAGTAAAACAGCTCTTTTGCTCCAAAAAAAAATACAAACACCCCATAGCACTATACAAACCCCCACCCCCCAAACTACCAAGGGCCCTTAAAAGGGCCTTTTGTAGGGCATTGCCTTAAGTTAAACAGCTCTTTTGCTAAAAAAAAAAAAACACACCCCCTATAAATATACATTACACAAAATAACAAATTATCAAAAATAAAAAAATGATTTCTATTCTAATACACATAACCCCCCAAATAAAAAACCCAATCTAGAATAAACTACCAATGACCCGTAAAAGGGCCTTTTGTAGGGCATTGTCCTAAATATATCAGCTCTTTTTGTGAAAAAAAAATTACAAAGACCCACTAACATTACAAACCCCCACCCCCCCAAACCTACAAAATAAAAAAAAACTATCTAAAAAACCTAAGCTACCCATTGCCCTGAAAAGGGCATTTGTATGGGCATTGCCCTTAAAAGAGCATTTAGCTCTTTTACTGCCCTGACCCTAAACTAAAAAAAAACCCACCCACAAAATCCTTTAAAAAGCCTAACACTAACCCCCTGACGATCCACTTACAGTTTTTGAAGTCCCGCTTGAATGATCTTCATCACGGAGTTGAAGTCCTGATCCAGGCGGCGAGAAGTCTTCATCCCGGTGGCAAAGACCTGATCCAAGCGGCGAGAAGTCTTCATCCAGGTGGCCTCTTCAGTCTTCATCCAGGCAGCATCTTCTATCTTGATCCCGGAGGCGCGGAGCGGGTCCATCCTGAAGACATTCGGCACGGAGCATCCCCTTCATTCGGTTGCCGCCGTACACTGAATCTTTAATGCAAGGGACGTGATTCAAGATGGCATCCCTTGCATTCCTATTGGATGAAAAATTTGAATCAGCCAATAGGAATTAGGGCTGCTAAAATCCTGTTGGTTGTTCAAATCAGCCAATAGGATTTAAGCAGCTCTCATTCTATTGACTATTTTGAATTAGTCAATAGAATGGGCACTGTTTAAATCCTAGTGGCTGATTTGAACAGCCAACAGGATTTTAGCAGCCCTAATTTCTATTGGCTGATTCACATTTTTCAGCCAATAGAAATTCAAAAGAAACCATCTTGAATCGCGTCCCTTGCATTGAAGATTCAGTCAGTGTACAGCGGCGACTGTATGAAGAGGATGCTCCGTTCCGGAAGTCTTCAGGATGGACCCGCTCCGCGCCTCCGGGATTAAGATAGAAGATGCCGCCTGGATGAAGATTGAAGAGGCTGCCTGGATGAAGACTTCTCTCCGCTTGAAACAGGACTTCACCACCGGGATGAAGATTGAAGAGGCCGTCTGGATGAAGACTTTTCGCCGCCTGGATCGAGATTGTTC
Organism: Bombina bombina; assembly: GCF_027579735.1. Taxonomy (NCBI): domain Eukaryota; kingdom Metazoa; phylum Chordata; class Amphibia; order Anura; family Bombinatoridae; genus Bombina; species Bombina bombina. The sequence goes on along the minus strand of NC_069505.1, from coordinate 548,029,759 downwards.
AAGCGGGACTTCAAAAACTGTAAGTGGATCATCAGGGGGTTAGTGTTAGGCTCATTTAAGGGTTTTTTGGGTGATTTTTTTTTTTAGTTTAGGGTCTGGGCAGTAAAAGAGCTAAATGCCCTTTTAAGGGCAATGCCCATACAAATGCCCTTTTCAGGGCAATGGGTATCTTAGGTTTTTTTAGAATTAGGTTTTTTATTTTGGGGGGCTGGTTGGGTGGTGGGTTTTACTGTTGGGGGGTCTTTGTGTTTTTTTTACAGGTAAAAGAGCTGATATCTTTGGCGCAATGCCCCACAAAAGGCCCTTTTAAGGGCCATTGGTAGTTTATTGTAGGCTAGGGTTTTTATTTTTATTTTGGGTGGGCTTTTTTATTTTGATAGGGCTTAGTGTTTGTTATTTTGTGTAACTTAGTTGTTAGTTTTTTGTAACTTTGTAACTTTTAATAGTAGATTTAAAATATTTGAGTAGGGTTAGGTTTTTAAATATATAATATAGTTAATTTAATTTGTAGTTTAATGTAATTTTAGTATAACAGTTAGGGTAGGTTAATTATTAGTTTAATATAATTTAATGTAATTTTAGTATAATAGTTAGGGTAGGTTAATTATTAGTTTAATATAGTTTAATGTAATTTTAGTATAACAGTTAGGGTAGATTAATTATTAGTTTTAGATGTAATTCTTTTTTATTTTGGATAATTTAATTTGTTATTTTCCGTAATTTAGTGTTTGTTATTTTTTGTAACTTAGTATTTTTTTGTTTTTGTATTTAGATACTTTGTAATTTTTAGAGTAGTGTTAGGATATTTTTAATTTGTAGTTTAGTTTAATTTAATTGGTAGTTAGTTTAATTTTAGTTTAATTATTATATTAGTTTAATAGTTTTTTTAATTTGACAGGCAAATTTTAATTTAATTTAAACTAGGGAAATTGTAATTTTAATATAAAGTTAGGGGGTTGTTAGGTTTAGGGGTAAATAGTTTAATTTAGTTTATTTCGAGGTGGGGGGCTTTCTGTTTAGGGGTTAATAGTTTAGTTAAGTATACAGGTGGCCCTCGTTTTACAACGGTTCTATTTACACCGTTTCAGAATAACAATCTTTTTTTCCAGTCATGTGACTGCTATTGAAAAGCATTGAGAAGCAGTGCATTTATTAAAATAGCCAGTGGGTGGAGCTGTCCGCTTGTGTTGCAGCAAAGCCAAGCAAGTTGAAATTAATCAGTTTAACCAGACCTGAGCTATCGAGCAGATGTCAAAGGAACAAGATCTTCCTGTCTATAAATCAGTCCAGATTGGAATGCATAGAAAGAACTGTTTGCAGAAAAATGCAAGTGAAGTCTGTGTTGTGTGATTATTTTATTGGGTTTATAATGCTGTTTAGCAAATGTTTTTGTTCATTTAACTTAGTTGAATTATATATTCTGTGTTGTGTGATTTTTAGGTTTATAATGCTGTTTAGCATTTAAAGTCTTTATTACAAAGCTTTAAAAATAATGTATTAGGTGTTACTTATGACAATTTTGAGAGGGGCCTGGAACCTATCTCCCTCACTTCCCATTGACTTACATTATAAACTGGGTTTCAATTTACAACCATTCCTTCTGGAACCTAACCCCGGCGTAAACTGAGGGCTACCTGTATTTCATTGTGGGGGGCTTGCGGTTTAGGGGTTAATAGGTTTAGTATAGTGGCGGGAGTGTAGGGCTTAAAGGGACATTCCAGTCAAAAATGAAATGCACATAGATTTATTACATCTTTGAATAGAAACATATTTGCAAAATACATGTATTGGCAAAAATGCTTCTAGTAATAAAAGTTATCACTGTTTTAGTGTTAACATTTTTCTCTGCACGTGCATGTGAAGCATAGCTAGATATTGTCAGTGCACCAACATTTTAAATATTGCAGCTGCACAGATAATCAGTGGGCCTTGTATCAAGTCAGCAATTAACAAATTGAGTCATTACCAGATGGTGCAAGCACCTTAGGCTCTCTAAACAAGTACTTTGTTTAAAATGCTGGTGCACTGTGCATACTTAAATACATTTTTGAAACAGCTATAACTTTTATTAGAAGCATTTTTGCTAATGCATGTATATTACAAAATTGTTTATGTTCAATACCTTAATGCACCCATGTGGTTTTCAATTTTAGCTGGAATATCCCTTTAATAACTTTAGTATAGTGGGGGCGATATGGGCGGACGGCAGATTAGGGGTTAATAATATTTAAATAGTGTTTGCGATGCGGGAGGGCGGCTGTTTAGGGGTTAATAACTTTAGTATAGTGGTGAGGATGCCAGGGAGCGGCGGAATAGGGGTTAATATTTTTTAAAGTGCCGGCAATATTGGGAGCGACAGATTAGGGGTTAAAAAATTTAATATAGTGTTTGCGATGCGGGAGGGCCTCGGTTTAGGGGTTAATAGGTAGTTTATGGGTGTTAGTGTACTTTTTAACAGTTTAGTTATGAGTTTTATGTTACAGCATTGTAGCGTAAAACTCATAACTACTGACTTTAGATGGCGGTACGGATCTTGTCGCTTTAGGCTGTAACGCTCGCTTTTTAGCCAGAACGCAAAACTCGTAATACCAGTACTATGGGAATCCCATTAAAAACCTAATATTTTGGAGTGCGGTACTGACGTTGCGTTACAGTCTAAAAGGCTGGCGGTACACCTATACCGACAAGACTTGTAATGGCTGCGTTAGGGAAAATTATGTGTTATGGGCCACAACGCTGCTATTTGACTCATAACGCAAAACTCATAATCTAGGTGAGTTTTAATTAAAACATATAAAAGCTTAGGATTAAAGATTTCATAATGCACATTTTTACCCACCTCTTTTGTCATGTACTTGTGTAAAACCCTCACATATTGCTTGGGATTTGAATTTTTCCAGTTCTTCTTTTTTGGTCATCCCTGTTTGTGCTGATAAAAAACATCAGTATATTAAAAACATAAATAGAGAGATAGCTAGAATCTAGACCTATGTCTGTCTTCAAAACTTCACTCTGCAGCGCTATACTACTAGGTCACACCCAAAGACTGGCAGGAAGTCTGGGAGGCGTCTTTAAAGACTACAATACCCAGAATCCTTGGAGTGCCAAAACACAACGTTGGATCAAACTGCTCCAACTCATATATAAGAACACAAACAATGGTTGCATTAAAAAAAAAAAAAGAATAGAATATGAAAACAAAATAATTTTATTCAAAATAGTTAAAAAAATGTGCATGGAAAGGCACAAAACGAGAGAACTGTCTAATATGTTTCACCTAGTGGCTAATTTTTTACAACATCATACAAATAAATGTAGTGGACTAAACATAACGTGATTGTAACACAATGAGCTATTCCATAAATTTCAAATTAACAAAATCTTATATCTTATAAAGTTGCTTAATTTAAAAAAAAAAAAGAAAGATCTATACATTTATAAAAATTATATTTTATATTTGGCGTTTACGTGTTTTTCCCCTGCCCCCTTGCAGTTCCTGTTTCAGACTTTTTGTGACGTGGATATCGGTTCCACCCGCTCTCTACATAGGAATCTAGGTGCGCTCCTGATCTCAGCAAATGTATACATGCGCAATTCTATGCTCTCAGATGGGATTCCCATGTTAGCCAACGTGTATGCGTCACACATGAACAAGCACTTACTCGGCCAGGCTGGGAAATAGATAGCGCATGTGCAAACTACCAAATAGGCGTATTAGGTTTACTCCTGGGTGCCTAATGGCCTGTATTTCATTTGGATTAGAGCAGAATCGTCACCTAAAAAAACTGTTTGATTGTGACCCGGGAGGATTAACGGAGACAAGAATTTAGACGGAACAGCACAAATAGTTAAAAAAATAAATGATGAATGAAATCCTGGTTTATTTCCAAGGTTTATTTCTGAATGCTTAAAGTTTACCATCACTTTAACGCTTTAAGCTGCACTACTACACAATTTAAAATTGACAACCATAAAGAGATAGTAAACTTGACACAGATGTTGCAAACTACAGTGCAATTTGCTGTGCAGGAAAAATATACTAATTCATGAAAATATACCCATACAGTAGGTATGTCTTTTTTGTAAGGTAAAGGGACACTAAACCCAATTTTTTTTCTTTCATGATTCAGATAGAGCAGGCAATTTTAAACAACTTTCTAATTTACTCCTATTATAAATTTTTCTTCGTTCTCTTGCTATCATTATTTGAAGAAAAAGTGGATCTAAAGAGCCGGCCCATTTTTGGTTCAGAACCATGGATAGCGCTTGCTGATTAGTGGTTACATTTAGCCACCAATCAGCAAGTACAACCCAGGTTCTGAACCAAAAATGGTTCAGCTCCTTAACTTACATTCCTGCTTTTTCAAATAAAGATAGCAAGAGAACAAATACAAATGTAGAATAGGAGAAAATTAGAAGGTTGCTTAAAATTGCATGCTCTTTTTGAATCATGAAAGAAAAAAATTGGGATTAGTGTCCCTTTAAATTAGGGAACAATGATTTCATTTAAGATAAGAAAAACAAGTTTTGAATAAAATCTATTTTTATATTCTTCTTTTATCTTAGCGCAACCATTATTTGTGTTCTTACGTACGTTTGACATCCCCTGACACACAGATACCACCTATCATATATATATTTGTTTTCAAAGGTTACTGCTGTGCTATATAGAGCTGTGTGTACTAGACAGAGCAGTGTACATTTCTGAGCCATGCTTATGATTGTAAAAAAATAAACTTACTGTATAGGTATGCACTGCGTATTCTGCTTTCATGTTTTATGGCGGCCACAATCAGACACTCAGCGCACGTCTCATAAAATAAGTATGTGTACAAACCTGTTACCAGAAAAGAAGGGGTTAAAATGGGAGAATCAATGTGGTATTTACAAGTGGATGTTTAAATATTTTAACCATGTTAATATGGCTGACACTTTTTAGCGCGTCTTTTAGTGCGTACATTTGAATAAGTGCTATTAGTGCATATTTGTGCTTTTATTACAAGTGGTGAGTTAAATGTTCCAATCCAAAATACCCTGTAAAATGGAGCACTTTTACGACTTGAAACTATTAATAGTATAGCACAGAACTACATGAAGAATTCTATTACTTGGGCATCATCAGCTTAGTACACCCTAGGTTTAGCACTTGAGCAAAAGAAACCATGAATTTTACTGCTCTCCCCCATAAAAGTCTATGATGTAATGGATTTTTTAAGGCATTCTTAAAAAAGCCAGATGTCCTCTGGCAAAACGTACGTCAGATTGCACATTATATAACTAGGAGGGTTGGGACTTCTGCTGAACTGCATTGCCACCCATTCAAGATGCTGTTTGTAGCAGCATCTCATAGTTTTGTGCTGGTAGTTTGTTGGTGGATCTGCTCAAGAAAGGTGCATGCTCCTGAACCTACCTCAGTATGCTCTCATGTAAAGAGCGTAAGTTGCAACAAATGATTCTAAGACAAAGAGGTGAATTTAATAACAAAAGAGTAAATTGGATCACTTCTTTTTCTTGAAATCGCTATGCAGTCATGGAGTTAGTATAATCTCTTGCAAAATGATGATTAAATCGGAACAATGATCTGCAGATTTTGCAGTTAAAAAAAATCTGTAATTACCGTTTTTAAGTTCCACACCGTCTTCTGAAATTGTGACGTTACTCTGTTTCATATCACCGTTTTGCCTGCATATTAGTGAGACAATGTACTGATTTTGCTAAAACAAGAGCTTTTAAAAATTGTGCAAAAAGAGATAGATGTATAGATAGACAGACAAAGACACAATAGATAGAGAGACAAAGAGAGAGAGACAAAGAGAGAGACTCTGGGGGGTGCCTAGTTGTGTAATGGAAGACTAGGGTCACTTTGTACAATATGCCAGTGTTGGCGCAGGGTTTTGCATCGGGGAATATTTAGTAGTGAATGTCATATGTTTACTATCTACATCGTCTTCATTTTTTTATGCTAGATGCAGTATAAACATGTTTGACTGTTACCCATAGAGTGCACATTAACGATGCACACAACAAAGTGATGTCTAAATATGTAGAACACACATGCAGCTCTTAAAGTGAAGGTAAACTTTGATGAATGAAAGCCCGGTTTTTAAAAATACTATTAAAGACAGGGGCACTTAGAAAGCAACTGTTTGGTTTAAAAACTTACCTTTGTTCTTTTCACAGCCGGAGCAGCTTCCTCCACCCGGAGATCCTCTCTTCACACGTCAGCAATGACTAATCCTGCTTCCTCCAATCACGGCTTTCCCCCCAGGGGAGTCATTGCGTGATTGGAGGAAGCCGGATTAGTCATTGCTGATGTGTGAAGAGAGGATCTCCGGTTGGGGGAAGCTGCTCCAGGTGTGAAAAGAAGAAAAGTAAGTTTTTAAACAAAACGGCTGCTTTCTAAACTTTGATGAATGAAAGTGCCCCTGTTTTTAATAGTATTTTTAAAAAACAGGCTTTCATTCATCAAAGTTTACCTTCACTTTAACTAGCAATGGCAGCGCTGTGGTTTTGATCAACAACTGTATCCTCCTGGCCAGTTTACTGTATATAATGTAGATAATTTGCTCAATGTTCCCTCGGAGTCACTAAAACGATTCACATAACTGTGTATATGTGTCACTGATTGTTTACAAACAATAGATAGATAAATAAGTAGATAGATAGATAAATACTCACTGTCTTTCAGACATAATAACTTTGTTTCCCTCACGGATAAATTCAATAACGCTACTGAGAGTCTGTGCCTCATCCTCATGTTTCTTATGTGCATATGCTACCATCTCCCATCTCCCTGACTCCTGCGTACAAGACAGAAGGACTCATCCATAAAACATGCAATAAGACATTTCTGAAAGTGTTTTACCCATCTTCTACACAACGTACAATTTTCTAAATAAAATTTTCCACAAAAGAAAATTTGGATCTCATTTAGATGTCGGTGAATTTCATGTTCCTTCTTCCAAAAATTCTATTTGATTCTCAGAAATATTATTTAGTTTGATGTTATATTGTCAGCTCAGAAGAGCTTACAAAAAGTAATTGGACAACTTAACAGTAGGTTGAGGTTTAAATTACTATTATAGATCACCAAAAATAGCATATGATGCCAGCAATAAAGGTTTTGACCAGACACAATTGTGTTAAAGAATACCAATCCTTTTAGTTCAGGTGAGGCACCTTGTGCTCACTTGCACCTTTCAGGTCTATCTCCAAGCTAAAACTCAAAAAAGACTTGCCTGAGGAATATTGTCCCATTTGTGACATTGTGGAATCGAGGGGTTATCTCAAGGGAGGGGGATAGTGTGGGCCAGTCTATTGTGAACATGCAAAAACAAACGTTTTTTGCACCTCCTTGCACCCTTCAAGTCTCCTTTCAAGGAATTACTTAGGATATACCAGGGGTCAGCAACCTTGGCACCCCAGATGTTTTGGAACTACATTTCCCATGATGCTGTTGAGATACTCTTTAGGTTGCCTGAGCACCATGGGAAATATAGTTCCAAAACATCTGGGGTGCCAAGGTTGCTGACCTCTGGGATAGTCCATCCTGAAGAAAAACATGTTGTGGAGGATCTGATGCCCCAGACATATTGTAATCCTCCTTGCATTGTTCAAGTCTACCATCAAGAAGTGAATCATTAAATATTTACTTGGCTGAGAATGTCTTTTGGATGATCTCATGTTCCCAGGTGTGGCATTGTGGAGAGATATAGAGATCAGCTCAGAGTAGGGTAGGAGGCTCAGTTAGTTCATTGTGAACGTGCTAGAAGGGGCAACATGTGCTTTATCTTACACTCTTCTGGTCTTATTCTAAGGAGCATCTCAGGATAGACTTGCCTGGTGAAGAACAGCTTCTCAATTATCTGGTGCCCAATGCAGCATTGTAAGGGAATTTATGGTTTAGGCTCAGGACAAAAAAAACAAAACTGTTCTTATTTTTCCAAGATCTGAACAACCTCTTTATTTGTTAACAAGTTTAATTTAAAGGGACACTGTACTTTAATATTTGTTTCCCTTAATGTGTTTGAAATCACTTGTTATTCCTACTGCAGAATATTAAATGTATGGACAATTGTTCCTTCATGTTTATTTTTGAAATAGCTGGTTTTGCTCATTAAAACTTTCACATATTGTTCTCAAGGACATGCCCATAAAAATGGGCTGAGCCTGGAGGTAAAGTAGACATTATAATACAAAGCATAATAGTCAGTTATTGAAATGCTAATTATGGCTGGGGTTCAATAAGCACACTCATCTATTTCAGACACAAAAATCTCTCTCCTATGCTCCACTAGGAGATTAACCAGTGTTATTGGCTCTTGTGTACTTATCTAGTCTACAAATATGTATGTTTGGCATTCATATTTTCAATGTAGTGGCAGTTTCTACAGGCAAATTAAGCTATTTCAAATAACAAAATAAAGTTAAAAAGAAACAAATAAATACACTGTAGCAGGTAGAATTAACCATTGGTAACACATTAAAGGGGAGATTGCCGCTTCAAAGACTACCGTACAATTACCCGGAAGGGAAAGGGACTACACTACTTATACCGGAAGGGAAAGGGACTACACTACTCATACTGTGTCATGTTCAGCAGAGCTGTTGACATGCTCGGATGAGTAGTATTTGTTGAAAGGGGCATAGAGGTGTTAAGCATAGATGTTACCTGGCCACTAGGAGGGTTAGAGAGGTTAGATATTTGTAATCAGGACCCTCCTTGGACATCATACAGGAGCATGCCATTAAATAAATCTCAGAAGAAACCTTAATTTATTACCAGTGTGTTATCAATAAAGCTGGCAAGTTTCACAGGAACAGAAGATGCTAGGACTGGTGCAGACAGGCAGTGCTGGAGCTGGTGCAGAAAGACACTGATGGAGTTGGTGCAGAAAAGGTACAGCTGGAGCTGATACAGACCGACTGTAAACACTGCTGGCATGAGTCATTAACTGAGCAGGCTGTAGCGGATAAACACTGCAAACAGGAGTCTTTAACTGAGCAGGTTGTAACAGGTATGATAAGCACTGCAAGCAGGAGTCTCTGAGCAGGCTGTAGCAGATATGATAAGCACTGCAAGCAGAATTCTCTCACTGATCAGGTTGTGGCAGATATAATAAGCACTGCAAGAAGAATTCTCTCACTGATCAGGCAGCAGCAGCAAATACAATAGACACTGCAAGCAGAATTCTCTCACTGATCAGGCAGCATCAGATACAATAAGCACTGCAAGCAGGCATCTCTCACTCATTAGACTGTAGCAGATATGATTATCACTACAAGCAGGATTCTCTCATTGATCAGGCTGTAGTAGATACAATAAGCACAGCAAGCAGGCGTCTCTCACTGATAGGCTGTAGCAGATATGATAATCACTACAAGCAAGATCCTCTCATTGATCAGGCTGTAGCAGATATGATAAGCACTACAACATGATTCTTTCATTGATCAGGCTGTAGCAGATACAATAAGCACTGCAAGCAGTATTATCTCACTGATCAGGCAGCAGCAGATACAATAAGCACTGCAAGCAGAATTCTCTCACTGATCAGGCAGCAGCAGATACAATAAGCACTGCAAGCAGACGTCTCTCACTGATCAGGCTGTAGCAGATATGATAATCACTACATGCAGGATTCTCTCACTGATCAGACTGTAGCAGATATGATAATCACTACAAGCAGGATTCTCTCACTGATTAGGCTGTTGCAGATATGATAATCACTACAAGCAGGATTCTCTCACTGATCAGACTATAGCAGATATGATAATCACTACAAGCAGGATTCTCTCACTGATTAGGCTGTTGTAGATATTATAATCACTACAAGCAGGATTCTCTCACTGATCAGGTTGTAGCAGATATGATAATCACTACAAGCAGGATTCTCTCACTGATCAGGCTGTAGCAGATATGATAATCACTACAAGCAGGATTCTCTCACTGATCAGACTGTAGCAGATATGATAATCACTACAAGCAGGATTCTCTCATTGATCAGGCTGTAGCATATATGATAACCACTACAAGCAGAATTCTCTCACTGATCAGACTGTAGCAGATATGATAATCACTACAAGCAGGATTCTCTCACTGATTAGGCTGTTGCAGATATGATAATCACTACAAGCAGGATTCTCTCACTGATCAGGCTGTAGCAGATATGATAATCACTACAAGCAGGATTCTCTCACTGATCAGGCTGTAGCAGATATGATAATCACTACAAGCAGGATTCTCTCACTGATCAGGCTGTAGCAGATATGATAATCACTACAAGCAGGATTCTCTCATTGATCAGGCTGTAGCATATATGATAATCACTACAAGCAGGATTCTCTCACTGATCAGACTGTAGCAGATATGATAATCACTACAAGCAGGATTCTCTCACTGATTAGGCTGTTGCAGATATGATAATCACTACAAGCAGGATTTTCTCACTGATCAGACTGTAGCAGATATGATAATCACTACAAGCAGGATTCTCTCACTGATTAGGCTGTTGTAGATATGATAATCACTACAAGCAGGATTCTCTCACTGATCAGGCTGTAGCAGATATGATAATCACTACAAGCAGGATTCTCTCACTGATCAGGCTGTAGCAGATATGATAATCACTACAAGCAGGATTCTCTCACTGATCAGGCTGTAGCAGATATGATAATCACTACAAGCAGGATTCTCTCACTGATCAGGCTGTAGCAGATATGATAATCACTACAAGCAGGATTCTCTCACTGATCAGGCTGTAGCAGATATGATAATCACTACAAGCAGGATTCTCTCACTGATCAGGTTGTAGCAGATATGATAATCACTACAAGCAGGATTCTCTCACTGATCAGGCTGTAGCAGATATGATAATCACTACAAGCAGGATTCTCTCACTGATCAGGCTGTAGCAGATATGATAATCACTACAAGCAGGATTCTCTCACTGATCAGGCTGTAGCAGATATGATAATCACTACAAGCAGGATTCTCTCACTGATCAGGCTGTAGCAGATATGATAATCACTACAAGCAGGATTCTCTCACTGATCAGGCTGTAGCAGATATGATAATCACTACAAGCAGGATTCTCTCACTGATCAGGCTGTAGCAGATATGATAATCACTACAAGCAGGATTCTCTCACTGATCAGGCTGTAGCAGATATGATAATCACTACAAGCAGGATTCTCTCACTGATCAGGCTGTAGCAGATATGATAATCACTACAAGCAGGATTCTCTCACTGATCAGGCTGTAGCAGATATGATAATCACTACAAGCAGGATTCTCTCACTGATCAGGCTGTGGAAGATATGATAAGCACTGCAAGCAGGCGTTTCTCACTGACCAGGCAGCAGCAGATACAATAAGCACAGCAAGCAGGAATCTCTTACTGATCAGGCTGTGGAAGATATGATAAGCACTGCAAGCAGGCGTCTCTCACTGATCAGGCAGCAGCAGATACAATAAGCACTGCAAGCAGAATTCTCTCACTGATCAGGCTGTAGCAGATATGATTATCACTACATGCAGGATTCTCTCACTGATCAGGCTGTAGCAAATACCTCAGGAAGGCAAAAGGTTAAAGTAGGTCAAACAGGTCAGGGTAAAAGAAACATCAGGCATAGCTGGGGGAAAACAATAATCAGAATGTACAAGAGATTGTTTAGAGACAGGTAAAGGGTCATCAACAACCAGGCAGCAGCAGTACAAGGCATGATGCAAGAGGCAAAGTCCACTAATAATCCAAAGTCCAGCAACAGGAAATCAAACTAGAAGACTGGTACAGAAACAAAGGCTTTAGCAATGCAGATTCACAACAATACCAGAATATGGAGCTTACAGTGGAGCAGTCTTCCTTATAAATGCTAATTATATAAAGTGCATCTAAGGGATCAGGTGTGAATAGAGCAACAAGAATGTCAAGGAGATTCACCATTAACATAATCATCCAAAAAAGTCAAAGCTTTCAATTAGCTCCTAGAGAAAGCATTGGCCTATAAATCAGGTGACCCAGGTTCAAAAAAGAAAAAGGAGGTACTAATGGCACTGCTCAAATTTACAACTATTGATCTCTGGATGTGGTAATATGATATATATATCAGTCCAGATTTATTCTATTACAAAAAATGGCTGAGGTGCTGTGTACTTGTTTTGTGAGACGAAAATTATCAATCCTAGGATTGATGGATTGTACACCTATATAGCACTCATTCCCTAATTGATAGTGACAAAAATTGGACAAGATCTATGTCTCCTGGGAGGAGAGTGTGCGTGGGGATGTTATTAAAATATAACCTTTATTGGTAATTTATTTAAAATACAAGGCAACAAACAAAATTGACATACATACTTTATTAAAAACACAGGCTTGGGTCTTTGAAAGTTTTATCCGTTATTCACGGAATACATTGAGTGGTTATGGTGTATATTAGAAATGACTTGAGTTTCAAGTCAGGGTAATCTCAGTAATTGTATAATATTTTGATATACTTAGAGCTTACATTTAGTGGAGCTGTTTTGTTATGATATTTGCTCTAATATTATATATGTGGTCTGTGACTCACCGTTCAATTCAAATTATAATATTAGAGGTATTAACGTAAATATCCCATAGTATCACTGAGGTTTGTTATTAATGCTTATAGTATTGCATTTAATATGTATCTTGGTGAGACAATAGCAGATTTCCTTGTAGTCGTATTCTTTGTGCTATATATAGGTACATATATCTTGGTATAATATTGTTGGAAATATATGCAGAGTGCTGTTTTGGATAACCTCCTAGCTAAATAAAGACAGAAAGTGCTGTCTATATGAAGTATAGTGACACTGGTCAGTGAGTTAACACATTAACCCCTGTAGGGTCTTTTAATCGTATATTTATCAATACTTATGTATATAGGAGCATTATGCTTGTACCGCTACAAAAAGATTGGTTATGTTGCTAAAATTCCATTGAATTTTTAAGGTTGATAATATGTACTATAATTGTTGTAATAGCAACAAATTTGAATAACATTGTAACTCTATTGGATTCACTCTTCTGTTATATTATAAGTTCACAAGAGAGAGTTTTATAATGATATTCTCACCATTCGTTACTCTAATAATTAATGTTAAAATCTTACAATGTAAGAGTTATGGCAATCATATGAGTATGTTGTAGTGCTACAATAAAGTAGCTACTCTTTGTGACTTAACTGCGCTCTTAGTTTATATCAAATATTACTTAGTAATATTAACTAGCTGAATCGTATTGTCCGCTTAGGCATTGAAAGTTGTTAGCGGTATTGTGCCGAGAATTCACTGAGTATTTGCGGTATTGTCTATATGTTTAAATCTCCATATTTATAACCGCTTGCTGAATCCACTCTATAGATACTGGTTAGGTTTAAAATAATTCGCTAAGTATTTGTGATATTATATCTATGTTTGATGCATCACATTAATAACCGCTTACGATATTTACGATATTTGCGATATTATATCTGTATTAGATGCACCACATTACTAACCGCTTACTAAATCCAAGGCTGTAAATGCCGGTTTGGCTTAAGGTGCTTCACTGAGTATTTTACATGTTTCGCCACTAACGTGGCTTTTTTTGAAAAAGCCACGTTAGTGGCGAAACATGTTAGGGAATTGTTTGTAGAATGCCAGTTAGCATTTTTTAATAAGCAGGAATAGAGGTCTTTATTATATATAACTATTGTGGTTGTGCACAATATTAAGTAAACATACTCGAAAATGGGGTTAACTCAGTAGTAATATCTCAAGCCTAACCGACATTTGAAGCTTAGAATCAGCAAGCGGTTACTAGTGTGGAGCTTTAAATATACATACAACACCGCAAATACTCAATGAAGCACCTTAAGCCAAACCGGCATTTACAGCCTTGGATTTAGTAAGCGGTTAGTAATGTGGTGCATCTAATACAGATATAATATCGCAAATATCGTAAATATCGTAAGCAGTTATTAATGTGATGCATCAAACATAGATATAATATCACAAATACTTAGCGAATTATTTTAAACCTAACCAGTATCTATAGAGTGGATTCAGCAAGCGGTTATAAATATGGAGATTTAAACATATAGACAATACCGCAAATACTCAGTGAATTCTCGGCACAATACCGCTAACAACTTTCAATGCCTAAGCGGACAATACGATTCAGCTAGTTAATATTACTAAGTAATATTTGATATAAACTAAGAGCGCAGTTAAGTCACAAAGAGTAGCTACTTTATTGTAGCACTACAACATACTCATATGATTGCCATAACTCTTACATTGTAAGATTTTAACATTAATTATTAGAGTAACGAATGGTGAGAATATCATTATAAAACTCTCTCTTGTGAACTTATAATATAACAGAAGAGTGGCCTTATAAAGTTATTGTTACATGTAAACTCCCAAGTAGAACAAGGAATACTAAGTGCATAATAGACAATATCCCTATGCAGTGAATCACGACCAGCATGTTACCAATATTATTGAAGATCCAAGCACACCAAGCAATGCCTTTATATATTTAATGGTAGTAACATTCCCCATGTAGATAAATACATTAACAATCCAATAGAGTTACAATGTTACTCAAATTTGTTGCTATTACAACAATTATAGTACATATTATCAACCTTAAAAATTCAATGGAATTTTAGCAACATAACCAATCTTTTTGTAGCGGTACAAGCATAATGCTCCTATATACATAAGTATTGATAAATATACGATTAAAAGACCCTACAGGGGTTAATGTGTTAACTCACTGACCAGTGTCACTATACTTCATATAGACAGCACTTTCTGTCTTTATTTAGCTAGGAGGTTATCCAAAACAGCACTCTGCATATATTTCCAACAATATTATACCAAGATATATGTACCTATATATAGCACAAAGAATACGACTACAAGGAAATCTGCTATTGTCTCACCAAGATACATATTAAATGCAATACTATAAGCATTAATAACAAACCTCAGTGATACTATGGGATATTTACGTTAATACCTCTAATATTATAATTTGAATTGAACGGTGAGTCACAGACCACATATATAATATTAGAACAAATATCATAACAAAACAGCTCCACTAAATGTAAGCTCTAAGTATATCAAAATATTATACAATTACTGAGATTACCCTGACTTGAAACTCAAGTCATTTCTAATATACACCATAACCACTCAATGTATTCCGTGAATAACGGATAAAACTTTCAAAGACCAAAGCCTGTGTTTTTAATAAAGTATGTATGTCAATTTTGTTTGTTGCCTTGTATTTTAAATAAATTACCAATAAAGGTTATATTTTAATAACATCCCCACGCACACTCTCCTCCCAGGAGACATAGATCTTGTCCAATTTTTGTCACTATCAATTAGGGAATGAGTGCTATATAGGTGTACAATCCATCAATCCTAGGATTGATCATTTTCGACCCAGGTTCAAACTCTGCTGCAGCAGGTCATGCTTATATTTTTTACTACAGTCCAATAGACATACAGCACTATATCTGGTGCAGGTGGTGATATAGGGGCAACTGCACACACTGCTTATACTCACAAAAAGCAAAGTCCACAGAACCAAATCTTGTAAAGAAACTCTTTTCTTTATTGTAGCATCAAGGCACACAAAACAACAAGCAACGTTTCGGATTATTCATGATTAAGGGTGAATAACCCGAAATGTTGCCTGTTGCTTTGTGTGCCTTGATGCTACAATAAAGATACAAGTTTATTTACAAGATTTGGTGCTGTATATTTGTTACTAGGTTTCAAGACATACAGACCGCTGCTCCATAACTTGTCTGCCTGCTCTGAGGCGGCGGACAGAAGTCAACCCGATCGAATACGATTGGGTGGATTGACACCCCCTGCTAGCTGCTGATTGGCTGCGGTATGGCACAAGCAGTTCTGGTGAACTACTTGTGCAATGATAAATGCTGACAGCGTATGCTGTCGGCATTTATTGATGTGCAGCGGACATGATACGCTACATCGTATCATGTCTGCTCGCACTTTGATAAATATGCCCCATAGACCTGACATACTGCTGCAGTGGTGAAACAAAAAAAAAACAAAAACAAAAAAACAACATGTGCAAGACTTAGAAGTAAAAACAAATCTTTATTAGACCAATAAAACATGGCAGACAGAAGAAAGTAACAAACAGAAGTCTTACACATTTGGTGCCGAAAACAGACACTTAATCATCGACTCTCCTAGATCACATGCTCATAACATTTTAACTAAAAATTGTGGTTGTAAACACCTCAATATATAAAGATAAATTGTTTAATTGAATGTAGTAAAATATCTTTGCTGATTCTGAATATTGTTGGCTTTCCGATTCATTTTAAACATGAAAGTGCAGACACCGCTGTATTCCACACAGTCATTGGTTGCACCCTCTAGTAAGCCATTTATAACCATTCCTTGTTACAGGCACATCATTTATTTATGTTTATAATGTTATATAGTTATATAGGTAGTAATTCCAAATGAAAAAGAAAATGCTTATCTGAATTTCTTAATTTATGCATTTTTTTCAATGTAGTGTTTTATTATGATAGACAATAATAAATATAATAGTTTCAAATAAAATAAATAAGAAATCAAGTAAAATTAGAGGCTACTGTGAAATGAACTTCTTGCATTTTCACCCAAGGTTATACAATGGTTTATGTCGTATGACCAGTCTCAATAGCGCCAATATTGTACTTAGCTAGAGGTTATAGAATTTGCTAATTACTCATGATGTGATGCCAATGGTTTGTTTAAAATGGTACTCTCTCTCTCTCTCTCTCTCTCTCTACCCCCCCCCCTTACTCTATTTGTCTCTCTCCAGGGGCATCTTTTTTGGCCTAGCCAACAAGGCATTTGCCTAGGGCGACATATTTTGGGGGGGGCAGCACTTTTTGAGTCTCATTACACCCACACCCACACAGGCACTCACTACACCCACACATACAAGCACACTACACTACAAACTCACTGCACTACACACACATACTGCACTAAACACAGACACATGCACTTAAACATTTACTTTGGAAATGCCATGAAAATAAAAGTCACGTTACACCCTCCCCAAAAAATATTTTGGCCAAAAAAAAACTAAAAGCTGGGAGGGGGAGGGGAATTTTGAGTGCCTAGGGCAGCACAAAACCTAAATACGCCACAGTCTCTCTCTATTACCTTAATTGCATCCAGTGGCTTTATCAATTTAAGTTTATTCGCTTTACATAATTCACCTGGAATGACAAAAACAATAATTACGGAACAATCAATAAAAAATATTAGGAAAAATAAGAAAATACATATATACATTAGGGTAATGATCTTCTCCATTTTTCTCCAATTTTGGGCCATATTACAAGTAGAGCTGTAACAGATATGCACAAGCATAAAATGGGTTTATCGTTGGCGTTTGCGAGCGTCAGGTTTTTTGCTCGTATTACAAGTTGAAAGTAAATGCACAATTGAAATTAATGCTCGTTGGGATTTATAATTATATATATATATATATATATATATATATATATATATATATACTATATATAAAAGGGATATACTCTATATTTACCATCATATGTATGTAGAAATATGTAATTGTGAATAAATAGAACATATTCTGCTATGTGAAAAACATTAGAATGGGAAATATTCATATTTTCATGTCGGGTAAGCGCACATGAGAATATGCAATCGGGTTTGTGCGCGAGTAGGGTGTTTTGTGCTCCATTTCTTGCTCTATTCTAAGGTCAGTCGGTTTAGTGCACAAGCGAAAACTTTTTACTTTCAACTTGTAATACGGGCACAGCCCTACGTGCACAAAAAACTTCTAGCGGAGTTGGCGTTCGAGCAGGAGCATTAAATACCGCACAACTTGTAATCTGGCCCTTAGCATTTATAAAAATAAACAAAACATTGCATGCGGTTATATAGCAGTGGTCAAGCACTTCAAAAACATCTGCATGCAAACCAAATGTTTTAAAAGTTATTTTGCAAATCCCGAACATTCCAGGAGCATAGCTACCAATCACCAGCTAGTTCACAGAAGTGCTTTTCAACAAAGGATACCAAGAGAACTAATACATTCTATTAATAGAAGTCTGCATGCTCTGTTTAAACCATGAAAGTATACATTATGACTTATGTCCCTTTCAGTATGTAGGGTGCACTCCGGGATAACGGTTGATGGTGTGTCTGTGTTTATAAGGCTAGATTACAAGTGGAGCTCAATCGATAGTGGAGGTTGCATTATACTTAGTGCGACCTCTCACAAATAATAATGCACGTTTAATTATAGAATCTTTTTAGCATAACTATACTGCTAAAGTGATGGTAAATTTTAGCTTATCGAATGCCATAAATGTAATCTTTGCCATTAAAAAAAGGTATGTGTCTTTTTTTTAAAATCTATCTTTGAAAAGGGTTAGGTCTGTGGATTCTAGTAAGGCCAGCCCACTGGGGAACTCTTTTTTTATGTTCTTTATTCACTGAGCCTTTTCCCTGCTGTTAACATGTTTAGAGTTGTCCAATACATGAGGTTTCGCATATCAAATAAGAGCTGCTACCAACGCGCAAAACCAATAATTACAGCTTCACTACGCACCTGCAAAATGGGTTATGAAAATATTTGTAATTGTAAATTATTCACACATCTGTTTTGTTATGGCAAATTAGTCTCACTGGATAGAACAAATGGAGTCCTTGAGATCAGACATGAAAGAGAGGCTGGTTATGGGTGTTTCTGGGGTCTTCTAGAGGTGTGGTCATAATTTATCACCTAAACTTTGGCTAAGCATAGAGAATTCATAAAGAATCAATTATCCTTCTCTAGTGTATCATGTTAGGGTCTTGTCTCCCTATTTCAAAGCTGACAAGGTTGTTTCGTTTTTTGTTTTTTTAAGTTTTCATGTCTATATATTTTAAAGGCATTTTTATGATCCTGGTTTCCTTTAAAGTGGAACGTGTTCAATGCACCAGAAAGTAAACAATAACAAGATAGATGAGACTACATTGAGTTATTATAATGAAACTGATCCCACAACTTGTTGACAAATCTTTATGAAGATTGCTACTCATTTTATTTTTTTGTAAGCAAGATATTAGTTTCACCAGCAGGTTTAATTGAATCTGGGCCATTGTGTTAAAATAAATAGTAAAATTGTAAAAGATGATAATGATACTTGATATTAACATCTTAAACTCAGATAAAATGCGCCTATTGAAGTACAAAATAATCAAACATTAATTCTACTTAATATTAGGGATGGGCGAATGTGTTTATATTCAAATTAGAATGTTAGAACGAATGTTAGAGTAGAAATTCGATATACATAATCGAATGTTGATAAGAACGAATATTCTTGAAAAATTCTATAATCGAGTGCTATTTACAGTTTTCGAATGTCACTTTCAAATTCAAATGTTTATAATTAGATCAAATGTCCACATTCGAAATTTTGAATGTAACATTCGATTTAACAAAAACTATTCAGAAGTTCAATAGTTCATGTGGTAGGGAATTTAGTAAATTGATACATAATAGGTACAAATATATCAATTTGAATGTTTCTATTTCGAATATTGCATTTATAAAAATGCTATTACAATTATATAAATTCAAATTTTTCAAATTAGAATATTGCACAATTCGAATGTTACATTTAAAGAAAGCATTAGAAATACTATTACAAATATATACATTTGAATTTTTCGAATTTGAATCGAATTATTAGACAATTCGAATGGAATATTACATTTAATGAAAGCATTAGAAATGCTAGTACATTAAACAAATGTTAGAATGTTGTACAAACATTGAAAATTCGAAACAAATGAACGTGTTAAAATTTGCTTCATTTTTCGAATGTTGTGAAACATTCGCCCATCCCTACTTAATAGCTTCCTCCATGACATGTGGATAGGATTTACATAACTCCCAACAGTCCCACGTCCTGCAGGACTTTTACAGGTTGGGAGGTCTGGCCGGCTTTTTGTTATTCTAGTTTTAAGGGACTGTAAGATCCATACTAATGACCTGACCTGACACACCCACAGCCTGTACTGGACCTCACCCTTCCCATGAGATGAAGCCCACCCCTGCGACCATGTTACTTTTGTGACCTCACCAGCAAAATGCCAGATTGACAACCTCCAACAAGTTTTTTTAACCCCTTGCATACTTCCAGGAAATGCTAGGAGGTATGGATTTATAGGTGACAAATACAAGGACACAAGGACATGAGATTTGCAGGTTTTTCTTATGTATTATACCTACTTACCATAAGTGATGGGGCTATTATACAATTGAACAATATTGTGTTGCAGGCAGTATGATAGATCATTAAACTCATCAAGAATGTTTTTACCAATTCCAATTTTTCGGGCTGAAAGGTAATTATTAAATATTAAAAATGTTTAGGGGAAAAAGAAAATCAAAGATGTAAGTAAATATATGTATAACTGAAAATATCTTTGCACTTTTAGTCTAGTATATCTGGTGTCAGAAATAAATGAATGCTGGAAACAGGACATGCACACATTATTTATTCATTAAAATAAATTAGTTAACCCCTTGTTTTCTATGTGCAATGTCTTCAGGACAATGGCTGAACAGCAAGACAGCACCTTAAATAAACGTAAATAAAGTTAAAGTAGTAGCTAGTGCTACTACTACTACAAGTCAGCCAGAAAAAATATTAATCCCTGCTCACACTGATCCAATATTGCTCACGGCTCTGCACTCATATAGCTCATTCATCAAATTGTGTTCATGGTTTTTATTCAAATGCAAGCAAGATTGCAAGAAAGCTTTTTGCTTTGGTTTGTAAAGCACTTTTATTGCTCTTGAGAAAGACGGCTGGGACCGTTGAAACGCTTTTGCGTTGAGCCAAATAATGACAAACTTTTTTACTGAATCTGTGATATTGTCTTTTCATATTGGGAAGGAGCCGGTAAGTTAACCTGCAATATACACTGTGAGTAGATATTCACCTTTGTATGGTTTATTGTATGATATTTCAGCACCACTATTTTTCACCTAGAGTCTCACTGTTAAATGTGCTTGAAAAATTCCAGCTGCTAATTAAAATCAAGCTGTCCAGGTTGATACATCTGGCTTGTCGGTCCAAGTATGAAATGTTGCAGGAAAATATATACGGTTGCAATATTTCACTATTCAGGCAGCCATATTGTCTTAAAAAGTATAGTTTACTGTAATTTTTTTTATCTCCTTAAATGTGTTCTCAATTATACATTTTGCCTTCTGGAATGTAATACATTGTTTAGAAATAGCTCCTTTATTTTTTATTTTTTCATTTGAACTAGCTTTTTTTGCCTGTTGCATCCCGATCTATACTGAACGTTTATATAATTAAAGGGACAGTCTAGTCAAAATTAAACTTTCATGATTCAGAAAGGGCATGCAATTTTTTTTTTCCAATTTGTGCTCTTTGTATTCTTTGTGGAAAGCTAAACCTAGGTAGGCTCATAAGCTAATTTCTAAGCCCTTGAAGGCCGCCTCTTATCTCAGTGCATTTCGCCAGTTTTTCACAGCTAGACAATGTTAGTTCATGTGTACCATATAGATAACATTGTACTAACACATGTGGAGTTACCTAGGAGTCAGCACTGATTGGCTAAAATGCAAGTCTTTCAAAAGAACTAAAATAAGGGGACAGGTAATCACAGAGGTATAAAGTATATTAATATAACAGTGTTGGTTATGTTAGACTGGGGAATGGGTAATAAAGGGATTATCTATATTTTTAAACAATACAAATTCTCGAGTAGACTGTCCCTTTAAGTACAGGTTATAGAAAAGCTATATAAACATAAGGGTTTACAAATAATCACACTTTCAGTGAGTGTAAGGAAAGTGAGGTTATAAAATGATAATATTCCATTGTTCTCTTTAAGGGCCTGATGTTTACAGATTCTCCAACTTTGAGAGAAATTGTAGTACAGATTTCAAAGGGTCTGAACTTACTAAATGAAAGAAAAAGAGGGGAACTCTTCCAG
Organism: Bombina bombina; assembly: GCF_027579735.1. Taxonomy (NCBI): domain Eukaryota; kingdom Metazoa; phylum Chordata; class Amphibia; order Anura; family Bombinatoridae; genus Bombina; species Bombina bombina. The sequence continues at coordinate 548,007,702 of NC_069505.1, read as the reverse complement.
CATTGCAAGGTCTCTCTCATTTCTGTATCTTAAAGATAAATCAGGCTCCCATGGACGCCAAGCCGGATTTACCGCACGGCTATTGGCTAAGAGGTGAAAACGTCACCTCTTAGCAATATTTTTTTTTAGCCGTGGGCTGCTGTAGCAGCTAAAAATGGTGATTGATTGAAACAAATAAAGGAGCTTTCTACATGAAGTATCTTCTACTTCATGAATGAAAGTCCCCTTTATTTGTTTCAATAGTCAATCCTAGCGTTTGTAAAACGCTAGGATTTACTTTAACTTTAAGGAGATACAAGCCCAGTATTGCACTGCATGATATGAGAGTTTTGTTACACTTACATTTTATGCATTGTAGTATATATTACTTTACACTTCAGATTGGGTCCTTTCAGTATTATTACATTTAAGCTTTGCACTTTCTATTTTATATTTTAAGACATTTAGATCCAACAGTGATTTTACAAATTCTGATTATGATTTGAAAGTTACTTTAAAGGGATACTAAAACCCAAATGTTTTCATTCATGAATCAGATAGAGCATGCAATTTTAAGCAATTTTCTAATTTACTCCTATTATCAATTTTTCTTCATTCTCTTTCTATCTTTATTTTAAAAAGCAGGAATCTAAGCTAAGGAGCCGGCCCATTTTTGGTTCAGAACCCTGGATAGCGCTTGCTGATTGGTGGCTACATTTAGCCACCAATCAGCAAGCGGAACCCAGGTGCTGAACCAAAAATGGGCCGACTCTACATTCTTGCTTTTCAAATAAAGATAGCAAGAGAACAAAAAAAATTTGATAATTGGAGTAAATTAGAGAGTCGCTTAAAATTGCATGCTTTATCTGAATCATTAAAGAAAAAAATTGGGTTAGTATCCCTTCAACAAATTAGAATCATAATTTGTATATTAATATACATTGTTTAATTACAAGTAGTAAAATAACTTTGCAATATACTTTCATTATTTATTTTGTTCTCCGTTCCTGTAATTTTATTCGGAATATTGTGGGTTTTAAAATTCATGTTAAATATGAAAGTGCAGACACAGCTGTAATCTGTAATCTACACAGTCATTGGTTGCTCACTCTAGTAAGCCATTTTTAACCATTCCCTGCCTCAGCAGAAAAGTAACCTAAGTTACAATATGGCGGCGCCCACTGTTTTATGGACATTTAACTAAACCTTATTTTTTCAATATTTAAACGACTAATAATTTTTAAAAACAAATGTACAAATTATTCACAGGTTAATCTTTGCTCTGAATACATTATTCAAGAAATTATTTATTTAGTATTTAATGTCCCTTTAAGTTAAGTTGGGAAAAAAGTATTGTAATCTTTATATAAAAAAAACCCTCATGTATTGCTTATAAACACTGTTTATTTTTTCCAAGCCCCGCTTGAAAACTCTTTGCCATGCGCACAAATCTTAGGGAGAGTATTTTCCCTGCATTTCTATTGGAATATGCATGAAAGTACAAAATATATTAAAATGTATTGCCTTTGAATAAAGCCCTACGTCTCAAACTATTGTCTCTATTCTCAAATCCCTCACTAGTCACCCTTTATACTTTGTTCAATACTGTTCTGTGACATCTCCAGGAATTGCTAATCCCTTTATTACCCATTTCCCAGTTTTCCATAACCAACACTGTTATAGAAATATACTTTTTACCTCAGTAATTACCTTGTATCTAAGCTTCTGCTGACTGCCTCCTTATTTCAGTTCTTGTGACAGATTTGCATTTCAGGCAGTTAGTGCTGACTCTTAAATAACTGCACGTGCATGAGCACAATGTTATCTGTATGAAACACATGAACTAACGCCCTCCAGTTGTGAAAAACTGTCAAATGCATTCAGATAAGAGGTGGCATTCAAGAGCTTACAAATTAGCATATGAGCCTCCTAGGTTTAGCTTTCAACTAAGAATGCCAAGAGAACAAAGCAAATTTGATGATAAAAGTAAATTAGAAAGTTGTTTAAAACGACATGCCCTATCTGAATCATACACGTTTAATTTGGACATAAAACCCACACGTTTTCTTTCATGATTTAGATAGAGCATACAGTTTTAGACAACTTTTCAATTTACTTCTGTTATCAAATTTGCTTTATTCTCTTAATATCCTTTGTTGAATGAGCTGCAATGCACTATTAGGAGCTTGCTGAGCACACTGGGTGAGCCAATAGCAAGAGGCATATATGACTAGTCAGCAGCTAGTAACGTAGTGTTGCTCTTGAGCCTACCTAGTTATGCTTTTCAACAAAGGATACCAAGAGAATGAAGCAAATTAGATAATAGACGTAATTGAAAAGTTGTATAAAATTGCCTGCTCTGTCTGAATCATGAAAGAAATAAATAGTTTTCTCATGTCCCCTTAAAAGGGAAGCACTTCCTATTTTGTAGACAGGGCCTTAACTGGAGGGGTGTATTAAGGTGGTCTTTGGGTAGGGCCAGGTGTGTAGTGGGTAGAGCTGGGGGAGCCCGCACAGGGCCAGTCACAACTGGCAGTGCACATGAAGGGGCCAGCCATTATGTTTTGGGAGGCTAGTGCTCCCCCTGCCCCCTGGTGAAGCCACTGATACTTTTATCTCTTTAATATGCTGCCTACTCTTAACTTAAAGGGACACTAAACCCAATTTTTTCTTTCTTTATGATTCAGCTAGAGCATGCAATTTTAAGCAACTTTCTAATTTATTCCTATTATCAATTTTTCTTCGTTCTCTTGCTATCTTTATTTGAAAAAGCAGGAATGTAAGGTTAGGAGCTAGCCTATTTTTGGTTCAGCACCTGGGTAGAGCTTGCTGATTGATTTGCTACATTTAGCCACCAATCAGCAAGCGCTACCTAGGTACTGAACCAAAAATGGGCCGGCTCTTAAGCTTACATTCCTGCTTTTTCAAATAAAGATAGCATGAGAACAAAGACAAATTGATAATAGAAGTAAATTAGAAAGTTGCTTAAAATTGCATGCTCTATCTGAATCATGAAAAAAAAAATATGTGGGTTTGGTGTCCCTTAAATGCCCACTACACACAACTTGCCAACTATTTAAACCCTAGAAATGTGCATTCAGATTCAGAAGAATCCAAAAAACAACCCCCCCCCCCAACTAATTTTTCTAAATTCCTTGCATTAGTTTGAAAACAGAACTTGATCGGCTTCTTTAAAAAACAAAACAAATTATGATACAGCAAAAAATTTGTTTCTTTGTTCTTAGATGGTAAAAGTTTCAGGAGTTCAAATTTGCTCTATCCAATAACTAGATCCAACAATTTCATTGTCAGTTCATTCATTTCAATGTCAACCAACAAATATGCAAGCTTCACTTTTTCTTCTCGACCAATTATATCTCCATTAAAAATATATTTTAAAAGTAAAAAAATCATTTTTTTGGTGCTCTACTGATGGCTAGCAGCAGTAGCACTAGTTTCTACTTTAACTTTATTTAAGTTTTAGCTGCTTTTCAGGTGCTCCTATGCTGATGTAAAGACATTCCCTTTAGGAAATACATGGTTAACGAATTTCTGTTAACAAAAAATACTGTCAAAATTATGATAAACCAAGTGACCTCAGGAACTAATCTTAGATGAAACTGAAGATTTTTATCATCTGAAAAAATTATTTTCTGTGCATATATCTACTAAACATTCCTAACTCTACTCACACTTACATCTGGTAATTACAGCTTGTAGAATACTCATACAACATTGCATTGCATTCTGCTCACACCTATGTATAGACTGGCTACTATGGGCCCCCCCAGCACTTGGGTCCTGGTGCCACTTTCATCCCTGTTATCTCATTCCCTAGTGAATAGGGTTGCCAGTTGTATAGGACAATCTATTAGTGGTTGGGTACTGGTGAATAGGGTTGCCAGCTGTATAGGACATTCTATTCATGGCTGGGTACTGGGGAATAGGGTTGCCAGCTGTATAGGACATTCTATGTGTGGCTTGGTACTGGTGAATAGGGTTGCCAGCTGTATAGGACAATCTATTATTGGCTGGATACTGGTGAATAGGGTTGCCAGCTGTATAGGACAATCTATTATTGGCTGGGTACTGGTGAATATGGTTGCCAGCTGTATAGGGCAATCTATTAGTGGCTGGGAATTGGTGGTAGATGTGGTCACACAATGTCCCCCTAAATGCTTAACCTTAGGCCTCAGTCTTGATCCGACCATGTATATTTTTCACAAATGAGCAATCATTTTGTCCCTTTGGTATGCAGTAGTGATTTGACCCCCTTGATTGATACACACAAACATCAATGATTTATAACCCCCAGGGCTTCCTGTAAAACATACAATAGGCACTTCTTTTTGGGCTGTAATTGTAATGCATAGAGAAATAGAGAAACCCTTTACATTTAGCTAACACTTAGAGGATTTATAAAATTACTGAACCATTAAGTGTCTTGTATTTTTATATAGATTTTAATGGCCAGCTTACTAAAATACTGGACTCTCCAGTCAAATACGGGACATCTGCCAACTCTACTAGTGAACCAAGTAACATATTCTAAGATTTATCTTGTCTCGTGTTACTCCTCCGAATAACATAGTCACCCAAAGCAAACAGGATTACTTTAAAACACTGATTTTCAAACCTGTCCTAAGGTCTCCCTAACAGGCCACATTTTGAGGATATCTGAACTGGAGCACAGGTGAAATAATCAGCTTGTTAGTAAACATGGTTATTTTACCTGCAATCATCCAAGGTTATACTGGAAACCTGGCCTGTTGGGGAGGAATGAGTACAGGTTTGAAAACCAGTGCTTTTGAGAGTATCCTGGAGTGATTTGATGGTCATCAAACTACTTTAGAAGTCATTTGCACATCATCAGACATCATCAGACTTGTAAAGTCATCAGCTAAGGTAAAACATTCTGGGTGATGACTTCAGATTGATTAGCAGATAACCTTACTGATTACTTCACTACAGCCAGTGAAGGACTCTAGAGTAATCTCAAATAAATATTTCGGCCCGTGGGCATACTTCAGGGTGGATTCTGATGACTAGTCTGGAGTAATCGATTATTTAAGAATGAGTCCTGGAAGATCATCCTTTTTTGTCTAGGGTAAATTACTGTGTAATCACGTACACAACTAAATATAAAGACACATCAGGTAGATCAACACAAACATCAAAAGAATCAGAAGAGATATGAGCAATATATAATTACAGAACAGCATGACGGATCCTTCAGAGACTGATTGAAGAAAACCGCTCCATGTTACAAGAATTTCATCATTAGTCATGGGGTAGATGTTGATTGACTGTTCTTTATCCTTAGCTGTTGGAGTAGAAAATGCATTAGTGAGTGTATGATCATGGTTACTGATAATATAGAGAGTAGCATGTCGCATAGCTAAGTCACAGCGCCACCTAGTGATTGGTATTTGTATTGCAGGCTATTTTTGTACATTCCAGAAACAGAAACATAGAATTTAGCCATAGATAAGGACCAAAAAGGCCCATCAGGTCAAACCATATTACATGTTACTTTTTCTTAGGACAGCCTTACGCATGTCCCCAGGGCCACCACTAGAAATTTTGGGGCCCCTGACTTAACCATTGATCAGGGCCCCCCCCCTTTGACATGTGCAATTTTTGACCAAGTGACTAAAACGTATATGCACTTTATTCTTAAGTGTCTATTTAAACTTGGAAATGTTGCAAAGGTAGTAACATACAAACACACAGACACACTCATACACTGAAACACACACACACTCACACATATAGACACTCTAGCAGACACGTAAAGAAGCACACTCAGACACCCAAACAGACACTCAGCAATTGTTTACATTGACCTGACAAGTAATGAGGTAAACTACAGTTTTGTAAAAAAAGGAGATTTAGAAAACAAAATATGGAGTTCTGATTATCTTTTTGTAAAGGAAGATGCCAACTAAATGATGACAACAGCATGCAGTGGCTGAATGGAAGGGCCCTGAACTGCCTAAACAATAATTTAAAGGTTAAATGGTGGATTGGTTGACTTCTAGAAAGGTCTCATTAGTCTCAAAGTTTGTAGAAAGATGTGAATAATCAGTAGTAAGATCAAAATGTCCTAAAAATGAACAGACAATGGACACACACACACACACAAACGCAAACCCAAACTTGCACATACACCCAAGGAAACACAGAGACAGCCTCAGAAAACACAGAAAGACATACATACACACACACACAGAGACACCCACAGAAAACGCACAAAGACATACACACAGAGAGACAACCACATAAAACACAGAAAGACATATACATTTACACACACACACCCTCACAGAGACATCCACAGAAAACACAGACATACACACCCACCCTCACAGAGGCATACAGAGAAAATACACAAAGACAAACATACACACACCCTCACAGAGAGTCAGAGACACCCATTGAAAAAGCTCAAAGACATATGCACACACCCTCACAGACATCCACAGAAAATGCACAGACATACACACCCACCCTCACAGAGAGACCCACAGAATAAAAATACATATACACTCATAGAGACACAAACCAAAGCTCAAAGACATAAACACAGACACCCACAGAAACACTCACAGGAGGAAACATTTATGCACCTTGCATCCCCTAAATCAACAGTGTGTGACTTGCATGATAAAAAAAAATGCAGAAATTAAGAGATCACTTTTTAAAGAATTATATTTGTAAATGTGCAAACAAAAATAATTCTGTGAATTCAAAATAGTACATTAATGATCTGGGTAGATGGCTAGATGAAGAAAAGTACTTTTAAAAGGTTAACAGTTTGTTTTTTCCCCATTTTCCCCAACCAAGAGCAGCACTTCAAATATAGTGTACAAATGTTCCCATCTGTCAGCTGTACTTATGGATTTTGAAAATGCTGTACTCTATATGGTCTTGGTGGAACTATAAGCTGTGGTACTCATACCATTAGATCTGGTTAAATGCAGGATTTAAAGGATTCCAAAAGTTTACTTTTTTAAGCGGTATTAGATAATCAGATTCGTAGCACCAAAGTTACTATTTCAGCACTTACCTACTTATACACGAAAACGAAGTCTCCAACACTAATAAAATTATATTTTATATTGCGATTCTGATGTCACCGAAGCCAAACCCCCTATTATGGGCCTTTCACTACCCAAACGAATGTCCAATCACAATATATTTTCACGCATATCATTATAATCCCATTTCGTCACTGTGCGCATGCGCACTGCATTGCGGTAACTATGTCCAATCACGATATATTTACACGCATAACATTATATGCCCATTTCGTCACTGTGCGCATGCGCACTGCATTTCAGTAACCTGCGCGAATGCGCAGAATGTACCTTTGAGACTGCACTTGATGTATAGAAGGAGAGTGACATATCATATGACGATTTCATAAGATCACGCATGCGCATTACAGATGAATACCGACATTTTGATAACTCAGGTTATCGTAGCTGATTCGTGTCTGCTAAAGAAACTGAGAGCAGTGGGTTTGGAAAACAATAAAATTTTACAGAAGCATATCTCAATAACGGTAATAATATGACACAGTAAGTGCTTTACATATATAATTGTTAAATATGAATATATCGATTAAAGAAGAGTTTTATTCTGCCTTTAGTGTCCCTTTAAGCTTGTTGGTATATATTTCAAAATTACGTCAGCTGTAATGTAAACTGAACAGTTTTAAGTTAACCTGTCTCATTTCAAATTAAAAAAATGCATATCTGCCAAAAGGGCACCTACCGTTTGTATATTGAGGAGGAAACATTTCTGCATGGTTTTAAATATAGAATTTCTACAGCATTGTCAAATAATCATAAATACACTGCTGCTAAAAAATGTGTTTTTATGGACCCCTGACCCCACCATACAACTACTACCACACTGAAGTTACAATCCGAAATTGCACAAAGAAATAAAAAAACATTTACTAAGTAAGTCCTAGCTGCTCTGCAAATGAAAGTGATCAGCCATTTGACTCAGACACACACTGTACAAACAAAGTGCCAAGTCTGTCTCACACTGTGCATAGGGGTTTAGTGCACACTCAGAAATCCTCTCAAATGCTAATACTTTACTAATTGTAATAACATTTCCCATGCTCAATTAGCACTCTGCTGTAGTATCCACTGGTGGCTGCTAAATTTAAAAAAAAATAAAAAAATAATAATTTTTTTTTAGTTCTTGCATCATGGGGCCCCCCTGGCCCATTGGGCCCCTGACAGGAGTCACCCCTGTCACCCCCTGATGGCGGCCCTGCATGTCCCAGGCATTTTTTTAACTCTTTAACAGTCCCTGTGTTTATCACCTCTATTGGGAAGTATATATATTCCATGAATACACCACCTTTTCTGTAAAAAAAAATGGTTCCTCACATTTCTCTAGAATCTGCTACCCTCTAACTTAAAGGGACATTAAACACTAAATAAATGCTAGATAGAATGATGCACTTAAGGAAAAGATTAGTCTGAGAATAACAAGTAGATATATTTTATAAAGTTTAATTAGTTGTTTAAATATTGACAAAATAAGGGTAAACTTTTAGCGTCTATAAAACAATGGGAGCTGCCATGTTGTAACTTAGGTTACCTTCTCTGCTGTGGCCAATTAGGGACAGCTATAAATAGGTCACTAGATTGTGCAGCCAATGGCTGTGTGGAATATAACAGTGTTCTGCACTTCCATTTCTAACAGGAACTGAAAAGCTCACAATTTTAGAATGGAATTACAGGAAAAGGGGATAAAATAAATAATGAAAGTATATTGCAGAGTTTCTTTTCATATATACGATTTACAATTTTATATTACCATCTCAAAGTGTTTAATGTCCCTTTAAGATTGTGACCCCTTGTTTTGGTATTTTTTTGTGTGTGGAAAATGCTTTAATCTTGAAAGATTTATTAAAGGGACACTGAACCCAATTTTTTATTTAATGATTCAGATAGAGCATGCAATTTTATGCAACTTTCTAATTTACTCCTATTATCATTTTTTTCTTTGTTCTCTTGCTATCTTTATTTTAAAAGGAGGAATGTAAATCTTAGCAGCCAGAGCATTTTAGGTTCAGCACTACGGATAGCGCTTGCTTATTGGAGGCTTACATTTACCCACCAATAATCAAGCATAACCCAGGTTCTCAACCAAAAATGAGCCGGCTCCTATGCATCACATTCCTGCTTTTTAAATAAAGATAGCAAGAGAACAAAGTAAAATTGATAATAAGAGTAAATTACAAAGTTGCTTAAAATTGCATGCTCTATCTGAATCATAAAAGAAAAATGTTGGGTTTAGTGTCCCTTATAGTCCCTTCATATATTTGTAGGTTTCTATCATGTCACCTTGTTCCCTTCTCTCTCTAAACTATAGATATTTAGATCAGAGTCTTTCTTTGTCTGTTTTATGTTTTAAACCATGCACCATTTTAGTAGCCTTGTTTGGACAGCTTCTAGTGTATTTATATCCCTCTGGAGATATGGAATTACTAAGGGAATATAAAGTAAAAAAAATGCTTTTTGTAGTACTTATAGAGAGTCAAGAGATAATGATTAATCAGATAAGATCAGATATTTTGGGACAGTTTTTTGAAGTGTTAAAGGGACATAAAACCCATACTTTTTTTTCAGATTCAGAGGGTTGAATGGAAATAACTTTGTTCTCTTGGTATCTTTGTTGAAAAAGCAGTTAGGCAAGCTCAGCAGCATGCATGTGTCTGGAACACTATATGATAATTTTGCAGGAATGCTTTTAACAATGTTATACATTTTGCTACAACTAGCACTCAAAAGCATTCTTGCTGCCATATACTTTTCCTGATATGCTACCTACCTAGGTACTCAACAAAGAATACCTTGAGAACAAAGTAAATTTGATAATAGAAGTAAATTGGAAACTTTTTTAAATTGTTTTTACTATCTAAATTATTGAATAAAAATGGGGTTGGGGCAATTGCTGGCCCTCTAGTTGTTATGGACTACAACTCCCATGATGCTTTGCCTGCATTATGGCTGAAAGAGCATTATGGGAGATGTAATCCATAACATCTGGAGGGCCAATAGTTGCCCACCCTTCTTTAAAGGGACAGTATACTTAAAAATTGCTATTGTTTAAAAAGAGAATCCCTTTATTACCCATTCCCAGTTTTACATAATCAACATGGCTATATTAATATACTTTTTACCTCTGTGATTACCAGTATCTATGCCTCTGCAGTCTACCCCCTTATCTCAGTGCTGTTTACATACTTGCATTGTAGCCAATTAGTGTTGCTTCCTGCATTACCCCACAGGAGTGAGCAAAATGTTATCTGCATCGCACACATTAACTAACAGTTTCTGGCTAGGGAAAGCTAATAAAATGCACTGAGATATGAGGTGGCCTGCATGGGCTTAGAAACAGGCAGATATTAAGAGGTTATAACGTATGTTAATATAACATATGGGTTGTGCAAAGCTGGGGAATGGGTAAACAAAACATAAAAATGTGACTGTCCCTTTAAGGAAACATAAAATGGTGCCATATATAATCAGTGTCTAGGTAACTGCAGAAGAATATTATATCACACGTAGAACAATTATGCAGAGGGATAATCAAAGGTAATACAGGTAGACATGTTAATTGCAGTGGGAATTGTATAGTGACACCCTGAGGATATTTTGTGTATTGCAGACTATAGACTAGATTACTTGTGGAGTGCATTTGATAGCGCAGGGAGCATTGTCTTTTGGGCAACCTTGAGCAAAGAATAATGCTCAATTTGGTATTACAAGTGTGGATCGTTAAAGGAACAGTCTAGTCAAAATTAAACTTTTATGATTGATAAGTACATTTTGGCAGTTTTTCACCGCTAGACAGTGCTTGTTCATGTGTGTTATATATATATATATATAACGTTGTGCTTACTCCTGTGGAGTTATTTATGAGTCAGCACTGATTGGCTACAATGCAAGTCTGTCAAAAGAACTAAAATAAAGGGGCAGTTTGTAGATGCTTAGACACAAGCTAATCACAGAGGTAAAAATTATATAAAAGGGACATTACAGCCAAAATTGGAATCCACACGGATGCATTTAAGTTTTAAATAGAAGCATTTTCTAATATATATGTATTAGCAACAATGTTTCTAATAAAAGCCATAGCTGTTTCAAAATTTTAGGTATGCACCATGCACCAGCATTTTAAACACAGCAGTTGTTCAGACAGATTAAGCTGCTTTTACCATCTAGTAATGACTCAATTTGTTAATTGCTGACATGATACAAGTCCCACTGTTTTTTTGAGCAGCTGCAGTATTTAAATTGCTGGTGCACTGAAAATATATAGCTATGCTTCACATGCACATGTATATTGCATATATTGTATATTGCAAATATGTTTTTATTCAAAGATTAAATTCATCTATGTGCATTTAAATTTTGACCGGAATGTCCCCAATAGTTATGTTAAACTAGGGAATGGGTAATAAAGGGATTATCTATCTTTTAAAAAAAAAAAATTCTGGAGTAGACTGTCCCTTTAAATATTTTAACCAATGCATCTTAAAGGGACATTAACCTGCTGAGTACAAGACTAACTTTTAATGGAGAGTGCAGAGAGAGCTATTAGCCACTTAGGCCTAGATTTGGAGTTTTGCGGCCAAGGGGGTGCGTTAGCTACGCGGGCTTTTTTCTGGCCGCACCTTTTAAATACCGCTGGTATTTAGAGTTCACAGAATGGCAGGGTTTTCAGTGTGTTAGGCTCCAAAAAGGGAGCGTAGAGCATAATTTAACGCCACTGCAACTCTCGATACCAGCGGTGCTTACGGACGCGGCCAGCCTCAAAAACGTGCTCGTGCACGATTCCCCCATAGGAAACAATGGGGCTGTTTGAGCTGAAAAAAAACCTAACCCCTGCAAAAAAGCCGCGTTCAGCTCCTAACACAGCCCCATTGTTTCCTATGGGGAAACACTTCCTACGTCTGCACCTAACACCCTAACATGTACCCCGAGTCTAAACACCAATAACCTTACACTTATTAACCCCTAATCTGCCACCCCCGCTATCGCTGACCCCTGCATTTTATTTTTAACCCCTAATCTGCCGCTCCGTACACCGCCGCAACCTACATTATACCTATGTACCCCTAATCTGCTGCCCCTAACACCGCCGACCCCTATATTATATTTATTAACCCCTAATCTGCCCCCTACAACGTCGCCGCCACCTACCTACACTTATTAACCCCTAATCTGCCGACCGGACCGCACCGCTACTATAATAAAGTTATTAACCCCTAATCCGCCTCACTCCCGCCTCACTAACCCTATAATAAATAGTATTAACCCCTAATCTGCCCTCCCTAACATCGCCGACACCTAACTTCAAGTATTAACCCCTAATCTGCCGATCGGAGCTCACCGCTGCTCTAATACATTTTTTAACCCCTAAAGCTAATTCTAACCCTAACCCTAACACCCCCCTAAGTTAAATATAATTTTATTCTAACGAAATAAATTAACTCTTATTAAATAACTTATTCCTATTTAAAGCTAAATACTTACCTGTAAAATAAACCCTAATATAGCTACAATATAAATTATAATTACATTGTAGCTATTTTAGGATTAATATTTATTTTACAGGCAACTTTGTAATTATTTTAACCAGGTACAATAGCTATTAAATAGTTAATAACTATTTAATAGTTACCTAGTTAAAATAATAACAAAATCACCTGTAAAATAAATCCTAACCTAAGTTACAATTAAACCTAACACTACACTATCAATAAATTAATTAAATAAATTACCTACAATTACCTACAATTAAACCTAACACTACACTATCAATAAATTAATTAAATACAATATCTACAAATAAATACAATTAAATAAACTAACTAAAGTACAAAAAATAAAAAAGAACTAAGTTACAAAAAATAAAAAAAATATTTACAAACATAAGAAAAATCTTACAACAATTTTAAACTAATTACACCTACTCTAAGCCCCCTAATAAAATAACAAAGCCCCCCAAAATAAAAAAATGCCCTACCCTATTCTAAATTACAAAAGTTCAAAGCTCTTTTACCTTACCAGCCCTGAACAGGGCCCTTTGCGGGGCATGCCCCAAGAAATTCAGCTCTTTTGCCTGTAGAAAAACACATACAATACCCCCCCCAAAATTACAACCCACCACCCACATACCCCTAATCTAACCCAAACCCCCCTTAAATAAACCTAACACTAAGCCCCTGAAGATCTTCCTACCTTGTCTTCACCATGCCAGGTTCACCGATCGGTCCAGAGTCTTGATCCAAGCCCAAGCGGGGGGCTGAAGAGTGATGTCCATCCTCGGGCTGAAGTCTGGATCCAAGCGGCGGCTGAAGAAATCCATCATCGGGCTGAAGTCAGAAGTCCATCATCGGGATGAAGTCTTCTATCAAGCCGCATCTTCAATCTTCTTTCTTCTGGAGCGGAGCGGAGCCATCTTCTTCCAAGCCGACGCGGAACATCCTCTTCAACCGACGACTAGACGACGAATGACGGTTCCTTTAAATGATGTCATCCAAGATGGCGTCCCTCGAATTCCGATTGGCTGATAGGATTCTATCAGCCAATCGGAATTAAGGTAGGAATATTCTGATTGGCTGATGGAATCAGCCAATCAGAATCAAGTTCAATCCGATTGGCTGATCCGATCAGCCAATCAGATTGAGCTCGCATTCTATTGGCTGATTGGAATCCTATCAGCCAATCGGAATTCGAGGGACGCCATCTTGGATGACGTCCCTTAAAGGAACCATCATTTGTCGTCTAGTCGTCGGTTGAAGAGGATGTTCCGCGTCGGCTTGGAAGAAGATGGCTCCGCTCCAGAAGAAAGAAGATTGAAGATGCGGCTTGATAGAAGACTTCATCCCGATGATGGACTTCCGACTTCAGCCCGATGATGGATTACTTCAGCCGCTGCTTGGATCCAGACTTCAGCCCGAGGATGGACATCACTCTTCAGCCCCCCGCTTGGGCTTGGATCAAGACTCTGGACCGATCGGTGAACCTGGCATGGTGAAGACAAGGTAGGAAGATCTTCAGGGGCTTAGTGTTAGGTTTATTTAAGGGGAGTTTGGGTTAGATTAGGGGTATGTGGGTGGTGGGTTGTAATGTTGGGGGGGGGTATTGTATGTGTTTTTTTACAGGCAAAAGAGCTGAATTTCTTGGGGCATGCCCCGCAAAGGGCCCTGTTCAGGGCTGGTAAGGTAAAAGAGCTTTGACCTTTTGTAATTTAGAATAGGGTAGGGCATTTTTTTATTTTGGGGGTCTTTGTTTTTTTAATAGGGGGCTTAGAGTAGGTGTAATTAGTTTAAAATTGTTGTAAGATTTTTCTTATGTTTGTAAATATTTTTTTATTTTTTGTAACTTAGTTCTTTTTTATTTTTTGTACTTTAGTTAGTTTATTTAATTGTATTTATTTGTAGATATTGTATTTAATTAATTTATTGATAGTGTAGTGTTAGGTTTAATTGTAGGTAATTGTAGGTATTTTATTTAATTAATTTATTGATAGTGTAGTGTTAGGTTTAATTGTAACTTAGGTTAGGATTTATTTTACAGGTGATTTTGTTATTATTTTAACTAGGTAACTATTAAATAGTTATTAACTATTTAATAGCTATTGTACCTGGTTAAAATAATTACAAAGTTGCCTGTAAAATAAATATTAATCCTAAAATAGCTACAATGTAATTATAATTTATATTGTAGCTATATTAGGGTTTATTTTACAGGTAAGTATTTAGCTTTAAATAGGAATAAGTTATTTAATAAGAGTTAATTTATTTCGTTAGAATAAAATTATATTTAACTTAGGAGGGTGTTAGGGTTAGGGTTAGAATTAGCTTTAGGGGTTAAAAAATTTATTAGAATAGCGGTGAGCTCCGGTCGGCAGATTAGGGGTTAATAAGTGTAGGCAGGTGGCGGCGACGTTGTGGGGGGCAGATTAGGGGTTAATAAATATAATATAGGGGTCGGCGGTGTTAGGGGCAACAGATTAGGGGTACATAAGGATAACGTAGGTGGCGGCGCTTTGCGGTCGGCAGATTAGGGGTTAATTATTGTAGGTAGCTGGCAGCGACGTTGTGGGGGGCAGATTAGAGGTTAATAAATATAATATAGGGGTCGGCGGTGTTAGGGGCAGCAGATTAGGGGTACATAAGGATAACGTAGGTGGTGGTCGGCAGATTAGGGGTTAAAAAATTTTATTACATTGGCGGCGATGTGGGGGGACCTCGGTTTAGGGGTACATAGGTAGTTTATGGGTGTTAGTGTACTTTAGAGCACAGTAGTTAAGAGCTTTATAAACCGGCGTTAGCCCAAAAAGCTCTTAACTACTGACTTTTTTCTGCGGCTGGAGTTTGGTCGTTAGATTTCTAACGCTCACTCCAGACACGACTCTAAATACCGGAGTTAGAAAGATCCCATTGAAAAGATAGGATACGCAATTGACGTAAGGGGATCTGCAGTATGGAAAAGTCGCGGCTGGAAAGTGAGCGTTAGACCCTTTAATCACTGACTCCAAATACCTGAGGGCGGTAAAAACCAGCGTTAGTAGCCTCTAACGCTGGTTTTGACGGCTACCGCCAAACTCCAAATCTAGGCCTTATTGAGCTCATATTACAAGTGGTGAGTCCACTTGTTCTCCACTTGTAATATAGGCTTACATTATATATATATATATATATATATATATATATATCCTGTATATAAACTATAAAGTGGCTGTCATATAGTTTAATTATATGTATTATCATTGCAAAACGTGAAACTAATTATTTCTTTAAAAAAAAAAAAAAAAAAATTCTAATAACAGTGTATTATTTAAAGCTATATTAAAGAGACAGTCTACTTCACAATATTTATTGTTTAAAAAGCTAGCTAATCCCTTAATTACTCATTCCCCAGTTTTGCATAACCAACACTGTTATATTAATGTACTTTTTACCTCTGAAATTCCCTTGTATCTAAGCCTCTGCAGACTGCCCCCTTATTTCAGTTATTTTGACAGACTTGCAATTTAGCCAATCAATGCTCACTCATATGTAACTCCATGGGAGTGAGCGCCACGTTATCTACATGGCACACATGAACTAAAGCCCTCTAGCTGTGAAAAACTGTAAAATGCATTCACATAAGAGGCGGCCTTTAAGGGCTTAGAAATTAGCACATGAGCCTACCTAGGTTTAGCTTTCAACCAAGAATACCTAGAGAACAAAGCAAAATTGGTGATAAAAGTAAATTGGAAAGTTGTTTAAAATTACATGTCCTATCTGAATCATGAAAGTTTATTTTTGACTACACTGTCCCTTTAAACAGTGCAAACTTTGGGCTCGCTTCCATTGAGTCGTAATTCAGTTTGCGTGCACTCGCAAACCGTTAAATATGCTGTCGAAAGCAATATCGTTTATCGACTGTTTCCAATGGCGCGTTATACCTCAATATCGGCAGCTGGACTCCGGCTGCCGAAAAAATCTTCTCGTCCCATAGAAAGTAATAGAAGCCGTTAATCGATAAATTATACCAGGTTTCCAATGAAAGCGCAAACCGTTAATATACTGTCGGAGGCTGTCGATACATTGAGAAATATTACACCCAGCTCAACTAGGTGTAAAAGAGGGAAATTGTGCTTTTTGAGACCTATTTTCTATTGAAATGATAAAACTTGCAAATAATGCAAGTGTTTTAATGTAGAAATAAATTGTTATAAGTAATATTTATTGTTGTCTCATGTATAGGAATAGTTGAACTTATATTCTAATAGAAATATCAGTATATATTTAAATATAATAATATATGCAAGAACATATCTACAGAATGCAAACTAGACCTATGCCTAGGGCAGCAATACATATTACTTATATTTATGAAGTGGTAAATATAATTATATTAAAAAATAGTATTTGACTATTAAAAATATAGATAAGTGTATCTTTATTTTTCTTGAGAGGTGATCACCGGTAAGGAGCACGGACGTTAAACGTAAATTCTATAGCGTAAGGTCGGGTTACCTTAGCAACTTATTGATTTTCAAGAAACCCGACATCAGATGGAAGCGTTAACACAACGTTAACTTACAGCTACACGAAAGAGCAACTGCACGCTATCCGCAAAATATTTCAATGGAAACCTGGTACTAAAATGGAGCCGTAAATTACTTTTAGCTGTCGGCCGCTTCGGTAGCTTACGGCTCCATTTTTAACGACTCAATGGAAGCGAGGCCTTCGTAAGAAACAAATATATTAAAGAAACAGATTTTGAAAACAAACAATCAGGAAATAGCTTAGTTTTCGTGCAAATTGAGCACTTAGAAATTCTCATTGTAGTCCTCAGGTACAAAAGAGCTGACATGAGCAAAACAAGTTTACTGTCTTTCTAGCATTATCTGAATAGTAAACCAGCTCATGCTACTCTAGAAGTTTTATGACATCAAACTAGATTAGCCTTCCTGTAGAGCTGTCCACAAACTCATTGTAGGGCTGTGACAGTAAGGGATGGACACTGCACAAATACATTAAAAGATAAGAGATAAAAGTAAAAATAATTTTAAAATGATGCAAAATACACATTGTAATGATTTTTATTAATTACAACCCACTGCTCAGTGGATTTTGTATTACAATAATCAAAATGACTCTTTAACTTCCCTTTAAGTGTTGTCTCTTTGAGGCCTATTCAGTGGCGTCACTAGGGTTGGTGTCACCCGGTGCGGTAAGTCATGGTGTCACTCCCCCCCCCCCCCCAGAAAGAAGACACACACAAAAACACAGGCACAAACACATACAAACACTCAGACACACTTAAAAACATACTCAGGTGCACACACAAACACTCTGAAACACACTCAGACACACACACAAAAACACGGAGACACACAAAAATTCAGACATACACATACAAAATATGTAAATTGCACTGCATTAATTATGAAGCTCATGCCTAGAGCTGCTCCCTGGCTCAGCAGAGCATCAAATGAAAGATAAACAGAGCACTCTAAAATAAATCACTGAAGAAAAGGTTTAGGTGCGCAAACTATGAAAATTCTGCTCTCTGACTCTGTTCTGTCAGTGCACAGCCCTGGGCCGCATGTCACTGAGCAGTGAGCACAGATAGGCAGGCAGGTTTAGGCTAGCAGCGCAACTTTGCAAGCCCCATGACACGCCCACAACATTCATAGTGAAATTGGGCAGGGGAGGAGCAAAGTACAAACAAGCAAAAGCAGCCGGGAAAACTATTTGTTGAAATTGCAGCACTGTCTCAAGGGGCAAAAAAACTTCCCCAGTCCCACTAATGTTCACAAATGCCAGCCTCTAATAAAATAATCTATGCATCTCAACATTGTATTTCTTAGAATTTCAGTAAAATAAAAAAAATAAAAAATTTTTTTTTTTTGGTGTCACCCCCTGGAGGGTGTCACCCAGGTGCGGCCCGCACCCCCTGCACCCCCCTAGTGACGCCACTGGGCCTATTTAACAAAGGTTTGTCGGACCTGATCCAACAGTGCGGATCAGGCCTGACAGACCTCACTGAATGCGGAGAGCAATACGCTCTCTGTATTTAGCATTGCACCAGCAGCTCTTGTGAGTGCAACGCCGGCCCCTGCAGACTCGCGGCCAATCGACCGCCAGCAGGGAGATGTCGATCAACCCGATCGTACTAGATCGGGTTGAATTGTGGCGATCTCTGTCCGCCTCCCCAGAGCAAGCGGACAGGTTATGGAGCATCCAGAAACACTGGCCCATTCGGAGCTTGATAAATGGGCCTCTTTGACTACACAAGTACTACAACAGTGCCATCCAGTGGTTGCTCTTTGTATTACAGGATATTTGTTTTTGGGGTATTTTGTAGTGATATCCAGTGGTCACAATGACCAAGATTGCAAGTTGGGCAGAATGGCTTTACTGCTAAAAAAATGGCCACTGAGTGCGGAATGGTCTGCTACTCGGTATTACAAGTCGCACGGTATAGCTGTACCGCTATCGTTATGGCCTATACCGCAACGATCCATTCTGCATTCAAAGACCTGTAGTTATGGATTTTGCAAAACAAAAAGAATTTCACAACACCCATAAAAAAAATGTTACAAAGTACACTAACACCAATAAACTACACTATTAACCCCTAAACTGCCATTCCCCCCCCCCCACATTGTGACTACTAAATAAACCTATAAATCCTTAAACCGCCGCCCCCCACATTGTCAACGCTAAATAAAAGGATTAACCCCTAAACCGCTGCCCCACATTGCGACTACTAAAATAAACCTAATAACCCTTAAACCGCTGCCCCCCCCCCCCCCACATCACGACTACTAAATTAAACTATTAACCTCTAAACCCAACAACCCCTAACTTTAAATTAAGGTTACACTATACTAACTGGAGCAATAGGGGGAGTTATAATAAGAGTTATATGGAGCAATAGGGGGAGTTATTGGTAGTTTTTTTCCTACATTTTTTCTGCATTGATCTCTATGGGGGAATACGTGCATGAGCACGCCAAGTCGGAACTTGGATTTTGTGCGGTATGCAGCTTACTGTACCATACCGCACAACAAAATACATTTTTATGGTGACTTTTTTTGTAATCTTGGTCTATATGTGTTATGGGTGATCCCTGTGACAAAATGTTTGCATATATATTAGAGGAAGTATTTTTCTATTGGTACAGGAGTAACAATCATTTTTCATTCATTCATTTTTAAAGGGTACTTATAATATATAAAAGATACTTACATGCAAATTTATAGATTCCATTTTCTTTAATTATTTCCATTTCTTTATTGTCTGTTTTAATGTTACCATTTCTGCAAAATATATAATATTTATAAGGGAAATTATAAGCAACACGTGAAAATAGGAAGAGATATAGGGAGGGGTTGTAAGAATCAAAAGGAGGACTTAAAGGGATATGTAACTCCCTTTAAATGGAGAAGTGTTAGCGAGAGTTGATATGGGACAAAAGAGGGAAGTTATAGGAATAGTTATATAGATCAATAAGAGGAGTTATATGGAGCAATACGAGGAGTTATATGGAGGGTTATATGGAGCAATAGGGGGAGTTATAGGAAGAGTTATATGGAGCAATAGGGGGAGTTATTGGGAGAATTAAATGGAGCAATAGGAGGAGTTATAGTGATGGTTGTATGGAGCAATATGAGGAGTTATAGGAAGGGTTATGTAGAGTAATAAGAGGAGTTATAGGAAGAGTTATATGGAGCAATAGGGGGAGTTATAGGAAGAGTTATATGGAGCAATAGGGGGAGTTATAATAAGAGTTATATGGAGCAATAGGGGGAGTTATTGGGAGAGTTATTTGGAGCAAAAGGAGGAGGTATCTGGAGGGTTATATGTAGCATGGAGAGTTATATAGAGCAATAGGGGGAGTTATTGGGAGAGTTAAATGGAGCAATAGGAGGAGTTATAGTGATGGTTATATGGAGCAATAGGAGGAGTTATAGGAAGGGTTATATAGAGCAATAGGAGGAGTTATAGGAATATGTTATTTGGAGAAATAGGAGGAGTTATAGGAATATGTTATTTGGAGAAATAGGAGGAGTTATATGAATGTTATTTGAAGCAATAGGAGGAGTTATAGTAATATGTTAGTTGGAGTAATAGGAATTATAGGGATAATTTATATGAGACAATACAAAGAGTTGGATTTGGAATTTTAAAATAATACTTACAATTCAGTAACCACTTGAATCCTGGCCTGCCCATCAGTAAACGCAATATCTATCCATATGTAATTAAAAAAAATGTCGGATTTTTCATGGCTACTTGCTGATAATGTCCATTTTCCGGCAAGCTATATTAATTGCAATAATCAAGGTTTGTTATTACATAGTTAGATATGTTAGAAAAAGTTCTAATGTACGGAATTCATAAAAACTTTATTGCAAAGTATCTTGACGTATCTTGTTTCTTATTTTTCTTTTATTTGTGTATATATGTTAGGTGGACTGTTTTATAGACAATGTTTTTTTTTTTGTTTTTGTATATTTTAAAATTAATTTCTTTACCAAGATTTGAAGGCATTTTTGTAATGCCAGCATCCTACACAGTGGAACTAGACACAGCTCCAATGATTATGATGGAGCTGATCTAGTGGTGACAAGGGTCGGTTACAAACATTTTTGAATTCCGGACTATTCAAGATAAATGTTACAGTGAGTTTATTCAGCTACATATTAGTTTTACGAATTAGTTTTTATTAAATCTGGGCAATAGATGGGTAGACAGACATACAGATAGATAAATAGATAGTGTATTCATTATCTATACAGTCAAGCACATGTATATAAATATAACATGAAGAAATTATATTGACTGAAATCAATAAATATCTATCTCACCTCATTCTCAGATAGCTTGTAGGTATAGTCACTCAGTCTTATGCAACGCATACTGTGACATATCACAGGGCAGCAACATTGCAGAAGCAGAATAGAAAGGACGAGAGACTTGAGCTGCAGATACGACATAGTTGCAGGCAGATCTGTATCCTCAATCCTGTGGCTTTTATAAAAAAGGAAAGAGGGCAGCTGTTTTGAAATAGGGTCAATGTTCACAGACGCACAGTCACACTTTTTTATACAAATACTAGAGGAATACATAGTCCAGAAAACGATGAAGTGCCTATTACAACACTATGTGATTATTTTAAGTGAGCATGTTACTGGAATTATAGATTGTCTATGTGTATTTACGTATTGAAACATTCTGTGTTACACATTGATTTTAAAAATCTTATATTTATAATGTTTTATTGGACACAGGAATCTGAGAGCCCTTTTGCCCCTTTAGTTTTGCTCGATGGTTAATAAAAATACTTAAATTATGAAGTAAATCAGTTGAGTATTTTTTGATTTCTTAAGATGTGAAAATGTATTATTTTTCATTATGAGATAAGGATATTTAGACAAAGCTACAGCCAAAATAATTGTAGCTTTCTTCATAATATTACTTCATATGGGGTAACTTTATCTGGTGAAAAACAAAGTTGCATGTCCAGAGATATAAGCATTAAAATAACATTTTTTGATGCTGCTTGCCTGTTTGCTACTGGCCAATACCTTTCATTGCTCCTCCTTTGCTGGCCATTGCCTCCTAATATGCCATGACATTGTATTAGTTAGGCTTAGACATTGTATTAGTTAGGCTTAGACATTGTATTAGTTAGGCTTAGACATTGTATTAGTTAGGCTTAGACATTGTATTAGTTAGGCTTATACATATAATTACATCTGCTGTGTGCTGCAAACTAGTAACTTCCATGGTACCTGCTGTCCATCACATGCTATTGTGTCCTGATGAACATTACCTGCCATTGTACTAGCAGGCCTATACCTTCCATTTTATCTGCTGACCATTATCTGATCCTGATCTGCTGTTCTTTCTTAGTATCTGCTGGCCATATTCTACTAAACAGCTATTCTGGTTATTACCCTCTTCTATATTCTTCTGGTGTCTACTTGCCATTTTACCTGCTGGCCATTACTTTCTGCCATTACCTTCCATTGTACCTGCTAGACATTATCTGCTTGTCTATACCTTCTGTTGTACCTGCTGGCCATTACCTGCTTGTCTATACCTTCTCTTATACCTGCTGCCAATTACCTGCTTGTCTATACATTTTGCTATACCTGCTTGCCTATACCTTCTGTTGTACCTGTTAGCCATTACCTTCTTCTGTTGTACCTGCTGGAAAATACCTACTTGTCTATACCTTCTGTTGTACCTGCTGGCCATTACCTGCTTGTCTATACCTTCTGATGTACCTGCTGGCCATTACCTGCTTGTATATACCTTCTGTTGTACCTGCTTGTCTATACCTTCTCTTATACCTGCTGGCCATTACCTGCTTGTCTATACTTTCTGTTGTACCTGCTGACCATTACCTGCTTGTCTATACTTTCTCTTATACCTTCTGGCCATTACCTGCTTGTCTATACTTTCTCTTGTAAACAGATAGAGAAAAGCACTAACTAAAAGCTGCAAATAGGTATCACAGAGGATGTATAAAACATAAAACAATTTGAATTAAAACAGATAAGTATCATATAATAATAAAAGTATACATATTGGTCCCTTATGAAAGCGTGGGGATTCCTTGTCGATAAGATCAGGGCACCCACTATCTGGGAGATCAGATGGAAAGCGAGCTTGCAACTATACAAGCCTCTTACTGCCCATTACAAATCCCTCTTGTGGCCTCCCACCCTTGTAAAAACGAGACATATGACCTCCTGGGAAGCGGAATTGAGACTTACCTACACGACTCTAGACTGGACTAAGGCGATACAGATGACTAAATCAGCGCTTCATTGTGTCACTATGTACGAACTTTATTTTAAGATCATTACCAGATGGCACTTAGTGCTGACCAAACTTCGGACTCTATACCCTGGACACTCACCCCTATGCTGGAGAGAGTGTGGAGAGATAGGCACTACGCTTCATATGTGGTGGTCATGTGACAGACTCCGACCGCTTTGGTCTAAAATTTGTACGACCTGCACGGCCCTAGAACTCCCGACCCCAGATAACCCCGTCCTAGCCCTCCTGAATATTGGGGTAAAAAAGCTTCCGAAGCATAAGAGATACTTACTAGTCTACCTGTTGACATTGGTCAAAATGTTAATAGCCAGGAACTGGAAGAAACCACAGCCCCCAAGATGGCAGACAGTGGTTGGCTACCTACAGTACATTAAATCTATGGAAGACTATGTCTTTCGGACGAAAAACCAGTCAGATACCTTTAGCCTAATCTGAGGACCTTGGGAGACTTACCTGAAACCGACTCCATAATTGCTCTTTTTCCTGAACGCTGGTGACCTACCTCCGACCATAACCCTTCCCTATCCCAGAGGATGCACCTCACTGTGACTGTCCCGAGGTGCCTCTCATTATAATTTCCCCTCCCCCCTCAGATACCTTCCCCTCCTCCCCCTACACCCCCCCTCCTCTAAGGGGTATGGGTGAACGAACCTTACAACACTATTTCCATTTACACATACCACGTATACTTTCTATTTCGCCTCTCTAAACTGTCAGGCCTATTGGGTTTGGCATATATTGCCATACACCGCTTAAAACACAAAATCTTAATTATTTCCTTAGAATAACCAATACATAACAATTGAAATGTGCAAGTACACACCAAAGAATGATTGAATGTTATTTATGACCTCCATGCCAGGTTCACTGATCCTCTTTGAATGTCATTTCCCTACTAAATAATCGGGTGTATTTCCGCTGCCAACTATGTCAAGAGATAAATGTGTTGTTATGTGGTTTTTGTACTATATTCATCAATAAAAATCTATTAAAAAAAAAAAAAGAAAAAAAAAAAAGTATACATATTGGGACGTCTTCCAAGCAGAAATATACAGCTAATATCTATCGAATAATCTGGCCTAGGTAATTATCTAAACATACAGCTCTAATAAGTGCTAGTGCAACACATGAGAAATAGTAAAACAAGATATAACAACCGCTGTTGCCAATAAAACAGTATATCATATAACAATAAGGATTGATTAAAAAATAGTTGGAGACCAAAATAAACAAAATGTCTTGATAAAGTCCTAGAGGCAAAACGCGTTGACCAGGACTGTATTCACTCTAAGTGTTTTGAGCCCCCTATAAAGGCTAGCACAAAGTTACTCTCTACAGGACTTCTAAGTATAACTCCAGTAAAAAGACTAATCCTATTTCTGTATCTCTGGGTCCAGTGCACGGACTAAAGAAATAGGATACAGACGGAGTATACCCGATAGAAAAATAAGCCTTTGTTTTTATTATAAGGTACCGCAATCTAAATATCACTTTTTTAATAAGGACATTCTGAGGAAATCCCAATCTTGCGACAAAGGAATAGAAAAAGAAACAGCCAGAAAGATCACCCCAGCACAGGATATTTGGGTGAAATCGCTACTAGCGATATTTTTCTATCAAAGTGGAACAGCTGTTATTCTTCCAAGGATTCTACCACTGACATCTGACGTCACGTAAGGAAATCACGTGTCTCCTACGATCCCAGGTAAACGGATGAGAGGAGACACCAACTCAGTATCCGTTGATACAACTGTCTCACAGAGACAGACGCTGTAAGCACCAACGACATCAGGTAACATCCCTACAGGTACAAAGTTCCCCTCCGCTAAGGAGAGAAAAATTAAATCGCCAAGACCTACACGGCACGGATGCCAGGACTACATCTCACAAGGTAATAAACCTATTGTCCTATTGGAGATAGAGTGATATCTCTCCATTACAACCACCGGACATACAGTGACTGTGTTTTTATCATAGTGGAATATATACCATCTCACTTTGATATTTAGGTTGCTATTTTGGTCTCCAACTATTTTTTAATCAATCCTTATTGTTATATTGATATACTGTTTTATTGGCAACAGCAGTTGTTATATCTTGTTTTAATATTTCTCATGTGTTGCACTAGCACTTATTAGAGCTGTACGTTTAGGTAATTACCTAGGCTAGATTATTCGATAGATATTAGCTGTATATTTCTGCTTGGGAGATGTCCCAATATGTATACTTTATTATTATATGATACTTATCTGTTTTATTAAAATTGTTCCCTATTTGCAGCTTTTAGTTAGCGCTTTCCTCTATTTGTTTGCATTTGTAATTTATAGTTTAACTGGAGGGGTTATTCTGAGAACAGCAGAATAGGCATCTTTATCACTAGGCACATCTATTTTTTTAATTTGCACATATACTTTCTCTTGTACCTGCTGGCCATTACCTGCTGGTACCTTCTGTTGTACCTGCTGGCCATTACCTGCTTGTCTATACCTTCTGTTGTATTTGCTGGCCATTACCTGCTTGTCTATACCTTCTGTTGTATTTGCTGGCCATTACCTGCTTGTCTATACCTTCTGTTGTATCTGCTGGCCATTACCTGCTGGTACCTTCTGTTGTATTTGCTGTTATTTACCTGCTAATCTATACCTTCTGTTGTATCTGCTGGCCATTACCTGCTGGTACCTTCTGTTGTATCTGATGGCCATTACCTGCTTGTCTATACCTTCTGTTGTATTTGCTGGCCATTACCTGCTTGTCTATACCTTCTGTTGTATCTGCTGGCCATTACCTGCTTGTCTATACCTTCTGTTGTATTTGCTGGCCATTACCTGCTTGTCTATACCTTCTGTTGTATCTGCTGGCCATTACCTGCTGGTACCTTCTGTTGTATTTGCTGTTATTTACCTGCTAATCTATACCTTCTGTTGTATCTGCTGGCCATTACCTGCTGGTACCTTCTGTTGTATCTGCTGTTATTTACCTGCTAATCTATACCTTCTGCTGTATCTGCTGGCCATTGCCTGCTGGTCTACACCTACATATGTGTGTGTATACTTTTTTTTTTAAATATATATATATATATATATATATATATATATGTATAATATTTTCTTCTATGTGAAGAACATTGGAATGTAAAATTTTCATAACAACCTTTCGGTCAGCGCTTTTGGTCTAATGAGGTGTCGGGTTAGCTAGCGAGTGATAAGTGTTTTTTTGGTATTTTTTTTTAAAGTGTGCTTCATTAAAGTTTATGGTGAGAAGTTAAAATGTCCGCAATAACCAAAGTCCAGCTGTTAGCTCACATTGGGGTTTCGTTCACAAAAATTTACTTTTAACTTGTAATATGAGCGCTATCCCACCCGCATTAATAGTTTACTGTCAGCATTGTTTGTGCACAAGCAAAAAAAAAACATTTAGCGCCCCACTTGTAATCTGTAACAATGCAGTGCTAAAGCAACATAGCAAAGCACCAGGACAAAAAAAAACTGATTGAGTCTATCCTTGCCCGGTAATAAAGGTGCTTAGCCTTTTAATTAAAGGGACAGTCAAGTCCAAAAAAACTCTCATGATTTAAATAGGGCATGTAATTTTAAACAACTTCCCAATTTACTTTTATTACCAATTTTGCTTTGTTCTTTTGGTATTCTTAGTTGAAAGCAAAACCTAGGAGGTTCATATGCCAATTTCTTAGACCTTGAAGACTGCCTCTAATCTTAAAGCATTTTGACCACTAGAGGGCATTAGTTCATGTGTTTCCTATAGATAACATTGAGCTTATGCACGTGAAGTGACCTAGGAGTGAGCACTGATTGGCTAAAATTCAAGTCTGTCAAAAAAACTGAAATAAGGGGGCAGTCAGCAGAAGCTTAGATACAAGGTAATTAGAGGTAACACGTGTATTATTATAACTGTGTTGGTTGTGCAAAACTGTGGAATGGGAAATTAAGGGATTATCTTTCTTTTTAAACAACAAAAATTCTGGTGTTGACTGTCCCTTTAATGACCAGCAAAACGGAAATAGCACAGCTGTACCCCACTTCAATTTTTAGAGGCATTGTTGTCACCTTATAGTTCGCAGCTGTCACACAAAAGGGAAATAGATAGACACCTAGACACTGACAGACATACACATAGACAGACATAAACATAGACAGACATACACATAGACAGACAGACACATAGACAGACAGACACATAGACAGACAGACACATAGACAGACAGACACATAGACAGACATAAACATAGACAGACAGACACAGACAGACACATAGACAGACAGACACATAGACAGACAGACACATAGACAGACAGACATGTAGACAGACAGACACAGACAGACACATAGACAGACAGACACATAGACAGACAGACATGTAGACAGACAGACACATAGACAGACACAGACAGACACATAGACAGACAGACACATAGACAGACAGACACATAGACAGACAGACACAGACAGACACATAGACAGACAGACACATAGACAGACAGATATGTAGACAGATGCCCAGCTAACAATACTTGCTTAGACCCTGTTTCTGGCTCTGTTTCCTGCTCTAATCATGACTTCAGGATTTTTGGCCATTTGCCTGTGACCTGTACCTCACCTCTTCTTGCTGCCTATGTACCCCTACTGCCTGTTTGGTACTGACCTTAGACTGATCTACTAACCACTCTTAAACCTCTTGATTTTGTACCTCATGAAACCAGCCTGTTCGACTTGTCTCCTGCTGTATCCAGCCTGTCTATAATGTACCTGAGTATCCAGCTACTAGTCTGTAATAGTTTACTTGTGTATCCTGTTACCAGCCTGTCTATAGTGTACCTGAGTATCCATCTACTAGTCTGTAATAGTTTACTTGTGTATCCAGTTACAGGTCTGTCTATAGTGTACCTGAGTATCCATCTACTAGTCTGTAATAGTATAATTGTGTATCCAGTTACAGGTCTGTCTATAGTGTACCTGAGTATCCATCTACTAGTCTGTAATAGTATAATTGTATATCCAGTTACAGGTCTGTCTATAGTGTACCTGAGTATCCATCTACTAGTCTGTAATAGTTTACTTGTGTATCCAGTTACCGGTCTGTCTATAGTGTACCTGAGTATCCATCTACTAGTCTGTAATAGTATACTTGTGTATCCAGTTACAGGTCTGTCTATAGTGTACCGGAGTATCCATCTACTAGTCTGTAATAGTATACTTGTGTATCCAGTTACAGGTCTGTCTATAGTGTACCTGAGTATCCATCTACTAGTCTGTAATAGTATAATTGTGTATCCAGTTACAGGTCTGTCTATAGTGTACCTGAGTATCCATCTACTAGTCTGTAATAGTTTACTTGTGTATCCAGTTACCGGTCTGTCTATAGTGTACCTGAGTATCCATCTACTAGTCTGTAATAGTATACTTGTGTATCCTGTTACCAGCCTGTCTATAGTGTACCTGAGTATCCATCTACTAGTCTGTAATAGTTTACTTGTGTATCCAGTTACCGGTCTGTCTATAGTGTACCTGAGTATCCAGCTACTAGTCTGTAATAGTTTACTTGTGTGTCCAGTTACCGGTCTGTCTATAGTGTACCTGAGTATCCATCTACTAGTCTGTAATAGTTTACTTGTGTATCCAGTTACCGGTCTGTCTATAGTGTACCTGAGTATCCATCTACTAGTCTGTAATAGTATAC
Organism: Bombina bombina; assembly: GCF_027579735.1. NCBI lineage: Eukaryota > Metazoa > Chordata > Amphibia > Anura > Bombinatoridae > Bombina > Bombina bombina. Next base: position 547,978,628 of record NC_069505.1, on the reverse strand, counting down.
TTGTGTATCCAGTTACCGGTCTGTCTATAGTGTACCTGAATATCCATCTACTAGTCTGTAATAGTATACTTCTGTATCCAGTTACAGGTCTGTCTATAGTGTACCTGAATATCCATCTACTAGTCTGTAATAGTATAATTGTGTATCCAGTTACAGGTCTGTCTATAGTGTACCTGAGTATCCATCTACTAGTCTGTAATAGTTTATTTGTGTAACCAGTTACCAGTCTGTCTATAGTGTACCTGAGTATCCATCTACTAGTCTGTAATAGTATACTTGTGTATCCTGTTACCAGCCTGTCTATAGTGAACCTGAGTATCCATCTACTAGTCTGTAATAGTTTACTTGTGTATCCAGTTACCGGTCTGTCTATAGTGTACCTATCTACCAGTCTGTAATAGTATACTTGTGTGTCCAGTTACCAGTCTGTCTATAGTGTACCTGAGTATCCATCTACTAGTCGGTAATAGTTTACTTGTGTATCCAGTTACTGGTCTGTCTATAGTGTACCTATCTACCAGTCTGTAATAGTATACTTGTGTGTCCAGTTACCGGTCTGTCTATAGTGTATCTGAGTATCCATCTACCAGTCTGTAATAGTATACTTGTGTATCCCGTTACCAGCCTGTCTATAATGTACCTATCGGAATATTGGTATCTTACAGCGCTGCGTTTGGTGACCTCTTGCTCCTGTCTGTGGTGGGTCCCCCAAACACCCACTAGGTTAATAGGATATATAAAATGAATAGAGAGGAGCGCCAAAAATAGGCAGGGTCTAATATAAATAATGCTAGATCCTAGGTTCGTATAGCATTTATTTGGTGTTTAAAAGAGTCTCTATGTGTATGTATCATAGGGACAAATCTAGAAGTTAGGTATGGTGTGTATAACACAAATTATTTATTACAATTAGCACAAAAAACGTATACAATATCGCACAGTAAAAACAAACGTTATATAGTTAAAACAATTAAAACAATTAAATATAATCTCACAGAGTAAAAAAGACAGTTAGGTCCATGGATCCATGTGGCCAAAATTCTAAATTAGTATGACCTAAGACAATCTAAAAACAAATATGGCTGTCTGATTGTGGTATTGGTAAATTGTCTCACTAGCGTAATTTGCACAGTGATTTGTGGTGCAAATACAAAAATGTCAATTTAACATAACATGTGTGGTAGGTGTGATGTGTAAATAAGTGAGCTTGGTGATAAAATTAAATATACAAAGTTACATAAAATATAGAAAACGGTCTCAAATGAGATTTACAAAAGCATATCGGTGAGCACTTAAAATAAACACCTAGAATAAACACAACATACAAATGTGATCCAAAAATTATATGTGTGTATAAAAATAAAAAACTCAAAAAACTTCCCTACACAAGTCAAATGTTAGGAAAAGACTTCTGTGAGCAACAATTGTGTGCACAAATCGATTAGTGTAAACTATAAAAACATATTTGTGGTGTAAATGTCCCTAAAATTCAGTCCATATGATGAAATGATCCTTTGAAGCTCCTTTGTTGGAATCCTAAAAATATATATGGAAGTCCTAAAAATGTATTGAAGATCCAATTGTGAAAAATATATGAAAAAATATATAAAAAATATATAAAAATGTGAAAATTGTGTGAAAGTGTAATTTTGTAAAAAGTGATGAATTAAAGGTGAAAAAATGATGAAAAAGTAAAAACAAAAATAATGATACTCCGGAAATTCCTCAAGACCTATAAGAAAAAAGTACTGACATAGTGTGATACTGTTAGGTATTCTTAGAAATAATAGGAATATAACTCACCATCTATTTTGTCAACGCGTTTCGGCCTGCCAAGGAGGCCTTTCTCAAGACTAATAGATGGTGTTGGTGAGCTCAAGCTTATAAACCCTTGCTTGACCAATCATCTCTATGTTTGTGGCGCCAAAATTTTGCGCCAAAAAACGTTGAACCGGAAGTGATGAACCGGAAGTGGTCACAAGTCTTGCCGGATGTTTATTCCGTTTTTGTGTTATTTTATTTTTTCATTTTTTGGCCATTTTTCTCAATACTATTTGTTATTTAGTGTGGGAATCTATAATTATCTCTCGTAGAAGTTTTTATATAGTCTTTACCGGGTCTTATTATGTTGCTGGGTGCCGTAGTTGTTAAGGACCGGAAGTGCTCAGAGAGATATGACTTCCGGTGTGATTCGCTACAGCCAGAAGTGTAAGAGGGGAGAGTTTCCGGTTCCGTCTATATGTTTATATTCAATTATTGTTATATCTACTTTCTTGGTGCAATCTGCCCACCCGATTTGAATCGGTATAATCTTGCTACCCATGCTATAGGTGTCAAGTGTGTGTTAGTCATTCTAAAAATAGGAAGTATTGTTTGGCCAAATCCTTTCCGGTATCGTTACCTAGACCCGGAAGTTGAGAGCAGCATCCGGGTCTCTATCCTATATTGCCACAATAAAAGATTTGATTGGTCAAGATTGCAACACAAGACTCTATAGTTCTTGCGCATGTCATGTACAAACTTTGCCATCCAATCATGTTTGCGCACAATTGGTTGGCATGTGTCATTCCAAATATTTGTAATGCATGTATGTAGTCCCATGTATGGGGTCACACACAACCACATGTTCTCTAGTTCCAGAGATAGTTCTCTACAGATCCGAGACCTTAACCCATAGGACTATAATTATTATGTATATCATATGCAAAACAGGGTTCTGTTTTATATACAGTTGGTTAGCATGTGTCATTCTAGATATTTACAATATATACACAAAAAATGTTTTTTTAGTTTCAGAAAATAGTTTTCCACAAATTTACTATAATATGTTTGTTGAGTAAAATCCTTATTGTTAGATGTATGTTGATTATTTTCCCTAGGTTTTATGTGATCTATTGTGTGAGATATTGGAACGAAAGAGAGACTTGTCCATCAATCTGAGAGGTGTAATAAAGTTATGCTAAGTATCAGTGGCTGTGTGATGGATTACATTATGTCCCTTTTACTTTAGGTACCCAAAGGGATAACCAGTGAGAGTATGTGAAAAATGAGAACAAGTAGAGATAGAGGGTAATAAAGGATTCCCCTCAATGGGGTGTTATCGTTTACTCATTGGTGGTATCCTACGCGGCATGTTGTAGAGGGATATTACTGTGTGACCCGAAAGTATGGGCATAGGAGCAAGAGGAGACCTGTCAGCTAGAGGGCATTATGATGTGATAATGAGACAGGTTTCTTTGCACTGGTGTGGCAGATAAAATATGGATATGAGACAACACCAGAGTAGTCAGAACTTAGAGGCTAAGTATAGTTGGTTTAACAAGGCATACTATTCGTATGTTAGGTGTGATTTTTCATTTTGAGGGGGAGCCTTTGATTATAATTAGTCTCAAATATGTTCTAAAGTTGTCTAAAAGGGTGTGTATTCGTCCTTTTAATGTTCGTATAGTTGTATGTTCACTTTAGACTTAGGAGATGGGATAAGTCTTCCTTGTTGTTTAGACCTTTTGGATAAAGGCAGTCGAGGTCAAAGATCCATCTTGACTCCGCAATCAGAAGCCTCTTTTCATAATTCCCTCCTCTCCAGTTTGGTTTTATTGTTTGGATCCCAAAGTAGCTGAGGTCTTTTATGTTTCCTCTATGTTTGTTGGCAAAATGTCTGTATAGTGCCGTGTCGGTGTTGCCATGCTCAATCTGTAGTAGATGTTCCCGTATTCTGTCTTTTAGGCACCTTGAGGTCTGCCCGACGTATTGGAGTCCACAGTTGCATTGGACTATGTAGATCGTCCCCTTGTTGCTGCACCTTATCAGGCTCTTTATTTCGTATTCAATGTTGGAATTGTGTGAGGTGAATTTCTTTGTCTTTAGCCCCCTCTTGCACGCTTTGCAGCTAGGGCACGGATAGAATCCTTTGATGTATTTACCTGATGTATCTTTCACCCTTGTTTCTCTCAGACGTGGGATACTGGGGGATAGTGTGTTCTTTAAGTTGTCCGATTTTCTGTAAATGAATGTCGGTTTCTCAATAAGGATTTCCCCTATAATATCGTCATTCCTCAGTAGGTGCCAATGTTTTCTTACGATTCTCTCTATTATCCGTCTATTCTCACTGTATTGGGTGATGAAAGCAACATCTATGTGGTCGGTGTTATCATCTGTTTTAGCTCTCTTGTCCTTGTATTTCAGAAGTTCTTTGCGATCCCTGCTTCTGACCTCCTCTATGTCCTTCTGTAGTCTCTCTTCGTCATAACCCCTTTCCAGGAAACGTGTCTTTAGTACCTCCGCCTGGGTTTCCCATAGATCCTGGTCTGAACAGTTCTTTTTCAATCTGAGTAATTGTCCCTTCGGTATGTTTTCTTTCCATCTTGAGTGATGGCAGCTCTCGTTGTGGATGTAGTTGTTACAATCCACTGGTTTAAAATGTGTGGAGGTCTTGATTTTTCCATCGGTGATCATTATCTTTAAATCCAGAAATGTGATCTCGGTGCTGCTGATCTCATAGGTGAATTTGAGATTGTTGATGTTTTTGTTCATGACGCTTAGAGTGTGTTCCAAGTCCTCTTTGGAACCTCTCCATATTATGAGGATGTCATCTATATACCTATGATAGGATACTAGGTCCGCGCCGGCTGGGCAGGAATCCCAGAAGATGTGTTCCCATCTGCCCATGTAGAGGTTGGCATAGCTCGGCGCGAACCTAGTACCCATAGCTGTTCCGCATAGTTGCCTATAGAATTTCCTGTCATGATGAAAGTAATTTTGCGTCAAGATGTAACTGATCCCTTCAAGGATGAATTCTTTCTGAAGATCTGGCACTGTCTGATCTTTCCTTAAAAAGTACTCAACCGCTTCTCGACCTCCCTCATGCGGTATGCTGGTATATAGGGAGGTCACATCGCATGTGACAAGTAGGTAGCCTTCCTTCCAGTCCGTGTTGTCCAGGATGTTTAGGATTTGGGTTGAGTCTCTCACATAGGATGGTAATTGTGTTACATATTTCTGCAGGTTTCTGTCCAGGTATTCTGACAGATTGCTGGATAATGACCCTATGCCGGAAATAATGGGTCTTCCCGGAGGGTTGTGGAGTGTCTTATGTATTTTAGGGAGGAAATAGAAGACTGGAGTGATCGGGTGTTCTATGCTCATATATCTATATTCTTTATGGTTAAGAATCTCGTTGTCATGAGCCTCTCCTAGGATACCATCCAGTTCTCTCTTATATGCTCCTACTGGGTTACTTCTCAAAACTTTGTATGTTTCTTTGTCGGATAGTATTCTCTTACACTCCATGTTGTAGTCTTCTTTATTCAAAACTACAATCCCTCCTCCCTTATCTGCAGGTTTTATTACTATGTCTCTGTTGTTCTCTAATTCTCTGATAGTTTTCATCTGGATCTTCGATAAATTGTGTTTGTGTCTTGTTAGTTGTTTCGGATTGATGTTTCTCAAATCGTTGCTTACCATCATCTCGAAGGTTTCTATAGCGTTACCCTTACTTGTTATAGGATAGAATGATGAACTAGGTTTCAAGTCAGAATCCGTATTTTGTTGCGTACTCTGTCTGGTGCTCCGAATTCTAATGTCGGATTCCATAGGTGATTTCATGAAATGACGTTTCAAGGTTAGTTTCCTAACAAATTGTTTAACGTTGACGAACGTATCGAATTTGTTAAGCCCCTTGGAGGGGGCAAAAGAAAGGCCATAATTAAGGATCGAGTTCTCTTTGTCTGTTAGTGTGATGCTACTGAGGTTATAGATTCCTTTGTAGGTAGCTCCCTTCTCTTGTATTCCTTCTTTTTGTGTTTGTTTGCCATTTATTCTCCTTCCACCTCTTTTTCCCCTATGGTTTTTCTTTTTTCCATTGGGTGCTGGAATTCTTCTGTGTATGAATTCTTCCTTTTCATGGAAGTTCTCTCTAATTCTTTGGTTGTTAGTTGGTGTTCCTCTAAAAAACGTTGTCCAGAATTGGAGGCTATCTGGCTGTCGTTCGTGTTTCCATTAGAAGTCTTATTGGCCGGTCTTGTATTCATTGGTCTTGGGTCTAGTTGTATGTTCGCTTGGTTTTGTACCCCGACAGTGGGTCTCATTTTATTCGTGGTTGGTGTGTTCTTATATCCTTGATGTTCCCTCCTTTTATCGTAGGGGTTGTAAGGGTGATATTCCTGGTTCTGCTGATTCCATTGTTTGTTGAATCTTCTCGGAGTATAGGTTTCTTCCTCATACCCAAAATGGCGTTCCCTCCTATCATTGTGTTGAGCATAGTTATTTCTAAAGTTGGGTCTGTCATTGTTTCTCCATCGTGGATATTGGTTGTTTCCATATGTGAATCTTTCGTTCGTGTTCCATCTTGGAGAATTGTAGTTATCTTGGTGTTGGTATTGTTTGTGTGGGTTGTAGTTATTCAGCCCCCTATCGTAGTGGAAGTTTTCACTTCTGTTGTCTCTGTTGTAGTACGTTCTTCTTGGGTAATGATGTTGTGCCCACTGACCCCTATTGTGATACTCGGGGTTGGTTCTTTCTGTATTCCACCCCTGGTGATGGATTTGCTGTCTGTGTCCGTATCCATTGTTCCTTTCCCTCGGGGTATGTGGTTCGTATTCATTGAATCGACCCCTTCTTCTTTCTTGAAGACTCTGGGTTGGTCTGTTCTTTTTATAATTCACTGTTGTCCAACCTTCTTCCTCAGTAGTTGTTCTACTGTCTGGGTTCTCCAGAGGTCTGGCTTCGTCAGTGATATTGTTCTCATCATTGTCTCTGTTCTTAATGATGTTGAGTTCTCTGTTCAGCTTCCTGCTCTTTTTGTTGATGATATCGTCTCTCACCTTGGAGATCTTCTTATCTAGGTTCTCCTTTCTTTCGACGATCTCTTTGGTCTCTGTAATGTGACCTTCTGGTCCAATTAATTTGTCCTCATTGACCTTGATTTCTATGTCTACTTGTTTCAGGATAGTTTCTCTATGCTCGATGATAGCCTCCATGAGGGATCTAGATGCTTTTAGGAGGATGTCAGACCATTGTTTGGTGAAATCTAAGTTATCGGATTGGAATGCACACTCTTTTTTTATTATTAGCCCTTTCGGGATAATATTGAGCTCTAGACATTTTTTGAGAAAGGTGACTTCAGCCTTGTATTTGACTTCTTGGATAAGTAGCCTCTCTAAATTCTTGAATATATTTGTATAATCTATTGTTCCTGATGTACCCTGCTGTGTGGGGTCTGATGTGTCATTGATTTCTAAGGTAATCTCTCTCCTTAGTGACTTTGTGAAATCCATTTTATTATGTTTACTCAAGTAAAAAATGTGGATATCTGGTTGCGGCTGCTATAAAATTTTTGGGGGATAAAGTGGGAAATGGAAATATTGGTATCTTACAGCGCTGCGTTTGGTGACCTCTTGCTCCTGTCTGTGGTGGGTCCCCCAAACACCCACTAGGTTAATAGGATATATAAAATGAATAGAGAGGAGCGCCAAAAATAGGCAGGGTCTAATATAAATAATGCTAGATCCTAGGTTCGTATAGCATTTATTTGGTGTTTAAAAGAGTCTCTATGTGTATGTATCATAGGGACAAATCTAGAAGTTAGGTATGGTGTGTATAACACAAATTATTTATTACAATTAGCACAAAAAACGTATACAATATTGCACAGTAAAAACAAACGTTATATAGTTAAAACAATTAAAACAATTAAATATAATCTCACAGAGTAAAAAAGACAGTTAGGTCCATGGATCCATGTGGCCAAAATTCTAAATTAGTATGACCTAAGACAATCTAAAAACAAATATGGCTGTCTGATTGTGGTATTGGTAAATTGTCTCACTAGCGTAATTTGCACAGTGATTTGTGGTGCAAATACAAAAATGTCAATTTAACATAACATGTGTGGTAGGTGTGATGTGTAAATAAGTGAGCTTGGTGATAAAATTAAATATACAAAGTTACATAAAATATAGAAAACGGTCTCAAATGAGATTTACAAAAGCATATCGGTGAGCACTTAAAATAAACACCTAGAATAAACACAACATACAAATGTGATCCAAAAATTATATGTGTGTATAAAAATAAAAAACTCAAAAAACTTCCCTACACAAGTCAAATGTTAGGAAAAGACTTCTGTGAGCAACAATTGTGTGCACAAATCGATTAGTGTAAACTATAAAAACATATTTGTGGTGTAAATGTCCCTAAAATTCAGTCCATATGATGAAATGATCCTTTGAAGCTCCTTTGTTGGAATCCTAAAAATATATATGGAAGTCCTAAAAATGTATTGAAGATCCAATTGTGAAAAATATATGAAAAAATATATAAAAAATATATAAAAATGTGAAAATTGTGTGAAAGTGTAATTTTGTAAAAAGTGATGAATTAAAGGTGAACAAATGATGAAAAAGTAAAAACAAAAATAATGATACTCCGGAAATTCCTCAAGACCTATAAGAAAAAAGTACTGACATAGTGTGATACTGTTAGGTATTCTTAGAAATAATAGGAATATAACTCACCATCTATTTTGTCAACGCGTTTCGGCCTGCCAAGGAGGCCTTTCTCAAGACTAATAGATGGTGTTGGTGAGCTCAAGCTTATAAACCCTTGCTTGACCAATCATCTCTATGTTTGTGGCGCCAAAATTTTGCGCCAAAAACCGTTGAACCGGAAGTGATGAACCGGAAGTGGTCACAAGTCTTGCCGGATGTTTATTCCGTTTTTGTGTTATTTTATTTTTTCATTTTTTGGCCATTTTTCTCAATACTATTTGTTATTTAGTGTGGGAATCTATCATTATCTCTCGTAGAAGTTTTTATATAGTCTTTACCGGGTCTTATTATGTTGCTGGGTGCCGTAGTTGTTAAGGACCGGAAGTGCTCAGAGAGATATGACTTCCGGTGTGATTCGCTACAGCCGGAAGTGTAAGAGGGGAGAGTTTCCGGTTCCGTCTATATGTTTATATTCAATTATTGTTATATCTACTTTCTTGGTGCAATCTGCCCACCCGATTTGAATTGGTATAATCTTGCTACCCATGCTATAGGTGTCAAGTGTGTGTTAGTCATTCTAAAAATAGGAAGTATTGTTTGGCCAAATCCTTTCCGGTATCGTTACCTAGACCCGGAAAAAATTGACATTTTTGTATTTGCACCACAAATCACTGTGCAAATTACGCTAGTGAGACAATTTACCAATACCACAATCAGACAGCCATATTTGTTTTTAGATTGTCTTAGGTCATACTAATTTAGAATTTTGGCCACATGGATCCATGGACCTAACTGTCTTTTTTACTCTGTGAGATTATATTTAATTGTTTTAATTGTTTTAACTATATAACGTTTGTTTTTACTGTGCAATATTGTATACGTTTTTTGTGCTAATTGTAATAAATAATTTGTGTTATACACACCATACCTAACTTCTAGATTTGTCCCTATGATACATACACATAGAGACTCTTTTAAACACCAAATAAATGCTATACGAACCTAGGATCTAGCATTATTTATATTAGACCCTGCCTATTTTTGGCGCTCCTCTCTATTCATTTTATATATCCTATTAACCTAGTGGGTGTTTGGGGGACCCACCACAGACAGGAGCAAGAGGTCACCAAACGCAGCGCTGTAAGATACCAATATTTCCATTTCCCACTTTATCCCCCAAAAATTTTATAGCAGCCGCAACCAGATATCCACATTTTTTACTTGAGTAAACATAATAAAATGGATTTCACAAAGTCACTAAGGAGAGAGATTACCTTAGAAATCAATGACACATCAGACCCCACACAGCAGGGTACATCAGGAACAATAGATTATACAAATATATTCAAGAATTTAGAGAGGCTACTTATCCAAGAAGTCAAATACAAGGCTGAAGTCACCTTTCTCAAAAAATGTCTAGAGCTCAATATTATCCCGAAAGGGCTAATAATAAAAAAAGAGTGTGCATTCCAATCCGATAACTTAGATTTCACCAAACAATGGTCTGACATCCTCCTAAAAGCATCTAGATCCCTCATGGAGGCTATCATCGAGCATAGAGAAACTATCCTGAAACAAGTAGACATAGAAATCAAGGTCAATGAGGACGAATTAATTGGACCAGAAGGTCACATTACAGAGACCAAAGAGATCGTCGAAAGAAAGGAGAACCTAGATAAGAAGATCTCCAAGGTGAGAGACGATATCATCAACAAAAAGAGCAGGAAGCTGAACAGAGAACTCAACATCATTAAGAACAGAGACAATGATGAGAACAATATCACTGACGAAGCCAGACCTCTGGAGAACCCAGACAGTAGAACAACTACTGAGGAAGAAGGTTGGACAACAGTGAATTATAAAAAGAACAGACCAACCCAGAGTCTTCAAGAAAGAAGAAGGGGTCGATTCAATGAATACGAACCACATACCCCGAGGGAAAGGAACAATGGATACGGACACAGACAGCAAATCCATCACCAGGGGTGGAATACAGAAAGAACCAACCCCGAGTATCACAATAGGGGTCAGTGGGCACAACATCATTACCCAAGAAGAACGTACTACAACAGAGACAACAGAAGTGAAAACTTCCACTACGATAGGGGGCTGAATAACTACAACCCACACAAACAATACCAACACCAAGATAACTACAATTCTCCAAGATGGAACACGAACGAAAGATTCACATATGGAAACAACCAATATCCACGATGGAGAAACAATGACAGACCCAACTTTAGAAATAACTATGCTCAACACAATGATAGGAGGGAACGCCATTTTGGGTATGAGGAAGAAACCTATACTCCGAGAAGATTCAACAAACAATGGAATCAGCAGAACCAGGAATATCACCCTTACAACCCCTACGATAAAAGGAGGGAACATCAAGGATATAAGAACACACCAACCATGAATAAAATGAGACCCACTGTCGGGGTACAAAACCAAGCGAACATACAACTAGACCCAAGACCAATGAATACAAGACCGGCCAATAAGACTTCTAATGGAAACACGAACGACAGCCAGATAGCCTCCAATTCTGGACAACGTTTTTTTAGAGGAACACCAACTAACAACCAAAGAATTAGAGAGAACTTCCATGAAAAGGAAGAATTCATACACAGAAGAATTCCAGCACCCAATGGAAAAAAGAAAAACCATAGGGGAAAAAGAGGTGGAAGGAGAATAAATGGCAAACAAACACAAAAAGAAGGAATACAAGAGAAGGGAGCTACCTACAAAGGAATCTATAACCTCAGTAGCATCACACTAACAGACAAAGAGAACTCAATCCTTAATTATGGCCTTTCTTTTGCCCCCTCCAAGGGGCTTAACAAATTCGATACGTTCGTCAACGTTAAACAATTTGTTAGGAAACTAACCTTGAAACGTCATTTCATGAAATCACCTATGGAATCCGACATTAGAATTCGGAGCACCAGACAGAGTACGCAACAAAATACGGATCCTTATCAACATTCTGACTTGAAACCTAGTTCATCATTCTATCCTATAACAAGTAAGGGTAACGCTATAGAAACCTTCGAGATGATGGTAAGCAACGATTTGAGAAACATCAATCCGAAACATCTAACAAGACACAAACACAATTTATCAAAGATCCAGATGAAAACTATCAGAGAATTAGAGAACAACAGAGACATAGTAATAAAACCTGCAGATAAGGGAGGAGGGATTGTAGTTTTGAATAAAGAAGACTACAACATGGAGTGTAAGAGAATACTATCCGACAAAGAAACATACGAAGTTTTGAGAAGTAACCCAGTAGGAGCATATAAGAGAGAACTGGATGGTATCCTAGGAGAGGCTCATGACAACGAGATTCTTAACCATAAAGAATATAGATATATGAGCATAGAACACCCGATCACTCCAGTCTTCTATTTCCTCCCTAAAATACATAAGACACTCCACAACCCTCCGGGAAGACCCATTATTTCCGGCATAGGGTCATTATCCAGCAATCTGTCAGAATACCTGGACAGAAACCTGCAGAAATATGTAACACAATTACCATCCTATGTGAGAGACTCAACCCAAATCCTAAACATCCTGGACAACACGGACTGGAAGGAAGGCTACCTACTTGTCACATGCGATGTGACCTCCCTATATACCAGCATACCGCATGAGGGAGGTCGAGAAGCGGTTGAGTACTTTTTAAGGAAAGATCAGACAGTGCCAGATCTTCAGAAAGAATTCATCCTTGAAGGGATCAGTTACATCTTGACGCATAATTACTTTCATCATGACGGGAAATTCTATAGGCAACTATGCGGAACAGCTATGGGTACTAGGTTCGCACCGAGCTATGCCAACCTCTACATGGGCAGATGGTAACACATCTTCTGGGATTCCTGCCCAGCCGGCGCGGACCTAGTATCCTATCATAGGTATATAGATGACATCCTCATAATATGGAGAGGTTCCAAAGAGGACTTGGAACACACTCTAAGCGTCATGAACAAAAACATCAACAATCTCAAATTCACCTATGAGATCAGCAGCACCGAGATCACATTTCTGGATTTAAAGATAATGATCACCGATGGAAAAATCAAGACCTCCACACATTTTAAACCAGTGGATTGTAACAACTACATCCACAACGAGAGCTGCCATCACTCAAGATGGAAAGAAAACATACCGAAGGGACAATTACTCAGATTGAAAAAGAACTGTTCAGACCAAGATCTATGGGAAACCCAAGCGGAGGTACTAAAGACATGTTTCCTGGAAAGGGGTTATGACGAAGAGAGACTACAGAAGGACATAGAGGAGGTCAGAAGCAGGGATCGCAAAGAACTTCTGAAATACAAGGACAAGAGAGCTAAAACAGATGATAACACCGACCACATAGATGTTGCTTTCATCACCCAATACAGTGAGAATAGACGGATAATAGAGAGAATCGTAAGAAAACATTGGCACCTACTGAGGAATGACGATATTATAGGGGAAACCCTTATTGAGAAACCGAGATTCATTTACAGAAAATCGGACAACTTAAAGAACACACTATCCCCCAGTATCCCACGTCTGAGAGAAACAAGGGTGAAAGATACATCAGGTAAATACAAAGGATTCTATCCGTGCCCTAGCTGCAAAGCGTGCAAGAGGGGGCTAAAGACAAAGAAATTCACCTCACACAATTCCAACATTGAATACGAAATAAAGAGCCTGATAAGGTGCAGCAACAAGGGGACGATCTACATAGTCCAATGCAACTGTGGACTCCAATACGTCGGGCAGACCTCAAGGTGCCTAAAAGACAGAATACGGGAACATCTACTACAGATTGAGCATGGCAACACCGACACGGCACTATACAGACATTTTGCCAACAAACATAGAGGAAACATAAAAGACCTCAGCTACTTTGGGATCCAAACAATAAAACCAAACTGGAGAGGAGGGAATTATGAAAAGAGGCTTCTGATTGCGGAGTCAAGATGGATCTTTGACCTCGACTGCCTTTATCCAAAAGGTCTAAACAACAAGGAAGACTTATCCCATCTCCTAAGTCTAAAGTGAACATACAACTATACGAACATTAAAAGGACGAATACACACCCTTTTAGACAACTTTAGAACATATTTGAGACTAATTATAATCAAAGGCTCCCCCTCAAAATGAAAAATCACACCTAACATACGAATAGTATGCCTTGTTAAACCAACTATACTTAGCCTCTAACTTCTGACTACTCTGGTGTTGTCTCATATCCATATTTTATCTGCCACACCAGTGCAAAGAAACCTGTCTCATTATCACATCATAATGCCCTCTAGCTGACAGGTCTCCTCTTGCTCCTATGCCCATACTTTCGGGTCACACAGAAATATCCCTCTACAACATGCCGCGTAGGATACCACCAATGAGTAAACGATAACACCCCATTGAGGGGAATCCTTTATTACCCTCTATCTCTACTTGTTCTCATTTTTCACATACTCTCACTGGTTATCCCTTTGGGTACCTAAAGTAAAAGGGACATAATGTAATCCATCACACAGCCACTGATACTTAGCATAACTTTATTACACCTCTCAGATTGATGGACAAGTCTCTCTTTCGTTCCAATATCTCACACAATAGATCACATAAAACCTAGGGAAAATAATCAACATACATCTAACAATAAGGATTTTACTCAACAAACATATTATAGTAAATTTGTGGAAAACTATTTTCTGAAACTAAAAAAACATTTTTTGTGTATATATTGTAAATATCTAGAATGACACATGCTAACCAACTGTATATAAAACAGAACCCTGTTTTGCATATGATATACATAATAATTATAGTCCTATGGGTTAAGGTCTCGGATCTGTAGAGAACTATCTCTGGAACTAGAGAACATGTGGTTGTGTGTGACCCCATACATGGGACTACATACATGCATTACAAATATTTGGAATGACACATGCCAACCAATTGTGCGCAAACATGATTGGATGGCAAAGTTTGTACATGACATGCGCAAGAACTATAGAGTCTTGTGTTGCAATCTTGACCAATCAAATCTTTTATTGTGGCAATATAGGATAGAGACCCGGATGCTGCTCTCAACTTCCGGGTCTAGGTAACGATACCGGAAAGGATTTGGCCAAACAATACTTCCTATTTTTAGAATGACTAACACACACTTGACACCTATAGCATGGGTAGCAAGATTATACCGATTCAAATCGGGTGGGCAGATTGCACCAAGAAAGTAGATATAACAATAATTGAATATAAACATATAGATGGAACCGGAAACTCTCCCCTCTTACACTTCCGGCTGTAGCGAATCACACCGGAAGTCATATCTCTCTGAGCACTTCCGGTCCTTAACAACTACGGCACCCAGCAACATAATAAGACCCGGTAAAGACTATATAAAAACTTCTACGAGAGATAATTATAGATTCCCACACTAAATAACAAATAGTATTGAGAAAAATGGCCAAAAAATGAAAAAATAAAATAACACAAAAACGGAATAAACATCCGGCAAGACTTGTGACCACTTCCGGTTCATCACTTCCGGTTCAACGTTTTTTGGCGCAAAATTTTGGCGCCACAAACATAGAGATGATTGGTCAAGCAAGGGTTTATAAGCTTGAGCTCACCAACACCATCTATTAGTCTTGAGAAAGGCCTCCTGGGCAGGCCGAAACGCGTTGACAAAATAGATGGTGAGTTATATTCCTATTATTTCTAAGAATACCTAACAGTATCACACTATGTCAGTACTTTTTTCTTATAGGTCTTGAGGAATTTCCGGAGTATCATTATTTTTGTTTTTACTTTTTCATCATTTTTTCACCTTTAATTCATCACTTTTTACAAAATTACACTTTCACACAATTTTCACATTTTTATATATTTTTTATATATTTTTTCATATATTTTTCACAATTGGATCTTCAATACATTTTTAGGACTTCCATATATATTTTTAGGATTCCAACAAAGGAGCTTCAAAGGATCATTTCATCATATGGACTGAATTTTAGGGACATTTACACCACAAATATGTTTTTATAGTTTACACTAATCGATTTGTGCACACAATTGTTGCTCACAGAAGTCTTTTCCTAACATTTGACTTGTGTAGGGAAGTTTTTTGAGTTTTTTATTTTTATACACAAATATAATTTTTGGATCACATTTGTATGTTGTGTTTATTCTAGGTGTTTATTTTAAGTGCTCACCGATATGCTTTTGTAAATCTCATTTGAGACCGTTTTCTATATTTTATGTAACTTCGTATATTTAATTTTATCACCAAGCTCACTTATTTACACATCACACCTACCACACATGTTATGTTAATTTGACATTTTTGTATTTGCACCACAAATCACTGTGCAAATTACGCTAGTGAGACAATTTACCAATACCACAATCAGACAGCCATATTTGTTTTTAGATTGTCTTAGGTCATACTAATTTAGAATTTTGGCCACATGGATCCATGGACCTAACTGTCTTTTTTACTCTGTGAGATTATATTTAATTGTTTTAATTGTTTTAACTATATAACGTTTGTTTTTACTGTGCGATATTGTATACGTTTTTTGTGCTAATTGTAATAAATAATTTGTGTTATACACACCATACCTAACTTCTAGATTTGTCCCTATGATACATACACATAGAGACTCTTTTAAACACCAAATAAATGCTATACGAACCTAGGATCTAGCATTATTTATATTAGACCCTGCCTATTTTTGGCGCTCCTCTCTATTCATTTTATATAATGTACCTATCTACCAGTCTGCAATAGTATACTTGTGTATCCAGATACAGGTCTGTCTATAGTGTACCTGAGTATCCAGCTACCGGTCTGTAATAGTAAACTTGTGTATCCAGTTACAGGTCTGTCTATAGTGTACCTGAGTATCCATCTACTAGTCTTTAATAGTATACTTGTGTATCTAGTTACCACTCTGTTTATGGTGTCCCTGAGTAGTAGTACCCATCTACTAGTTTGTAATAGTATACTTGTGTGTCCTTTTACAGGTCCGTCTATAGTGTACCTGAGTATCCATCTACTAGTCTGTAATAGTATACTTGTGTGTCCTTTTACCGGTCTGTCTATAGTGTACCTGAGTATCCATCTACTAGTCTGTAATAGTATACTTGTGTATCTAGTTACCAGTCTGTTTATGGTGTCCCTGAGTAGCCATCTACCAGTCTGTAATAGTATACTTGTGTATCCAGTTACCGGTCTGTCTATAGTGTACCTGAGTATCCAGCTGCAGGTCTATAATAGTATACTTGTGTATCCAATTACCAGCCTGTCCATAGTGTACCTGAGTATCCAACTAGAATTAGAGAGAAATATAAATATAGGGATATAGAGAGATAGCTATCTAGTTAGAGAGTGATAGAATACTATATTTATAGAGATTACGAGAAATTATGCATTTATAATTGTTTTTATATCTTTAAAATTGTTTATTGAGTAGCAGGAGAAAAAAAAAAAGCTTCTTCTCAATTTGCCGGAAAGCTTTTAAATGTTACTTGCTATTAAGCAACATAAATGTTTGTACAACCTCTTCACCTGTGTAGTGCACATTATTGAGTGTCCAGTTAGAGTCATGGTACAGTTAGCCATTTGTGGGTTATATGTTTTTCCCTGCTAATGAAATTGCTTAGCCAAATCTGTATTTACTTTTGTGTTGTAACTCACTAGCATATTGGCAACTAAGAGCTAGTTTACAAGTGGTACTGAATGCTAATACCACTGAAAGTAAACTTGTATGTGATGCACGCCATAGACTTCAATGGAGCCGGCTTAAAAAAAACTAACACCTATCAATTGTGTGCTAACATATACAGGTATAGGTATTTACAGATATGTTTAGGAATATCTATTTAAAAATAAAGAATTTTTCTATTATGTGAAGAACATTGGAATGTAAAATATTTACATTAAAATATAATGTAAAAACATTATTTAAAGGGACAGTAAAATCAAAATTCAACTTTTGTTTAACCCTTTGAGTGCTAATGACGGCTGTGAGCCGTCACAGAGTTTCTCACTCTGGTGCTAATGACGGCTCAGAGCCGTCATGATCACTCTCCCACCTTGAGGGAGATCTGGGGGCCCCTAACTGCTCCTACCCCGGCGATCGTGCCTGTAGAGTGACAGGCATCGCCGGGGCTTCACGTGATGCGCGGTGACGTCACGCACAATTATGTTATGACGTCATCGCGCAACTTTATTTATTCTTAACAATGTTAAGTATAGGAGGAGGGGGCATGCTGCTTAGAAGCCTGTATCTCAGGCATCTAAGCAGCTACAGACCCCCAAGACCCATTGTTGGAAAGGTAATCGCCGAACCTTTCCAACAGTGTAAGTATTGGGGGTCTGTAAAAAAAAAAAATAGTTAAAAAAAAAGTTTTCAAAAATTTCAAAAATAATAATAATAAAAAAATTATTAGCACCCAGGTGGGAAATGGCTTAGCAGCCAAAGGGTTAATGTTTCTGAAAGAGCATGGAATTTTAAACAACTCCAATTTATTTCTGTTATCAATTTTGCTTTGTTCGTTTGGTATCTTTTATTGAAGAGTAAAATTAGGTAGGCTCATAAGAACTCAGGAGTGGGCACATGCCTTTAGTACTCTATGGCAGCAGTGTTTTGCAACATTGTATAACAAAGCTACAGCTAATGATGCACAATTTGATAACAGAAGTAAATTAGAAAGGTGTTTAAAATGACATGCTGTAACGGAATCATGAAAGTTTTGACTTTACTGTCCCTTTAAATATTAATATTGATTTAAATTGTATGTATGTATGTGCTAATTGCCTATGCAATAATTTCAGTTATACTTTTTATGAAATAGATGATTTTAATCTCATGCTTTTATCTCTGCCATAATTGAAATAAATGTATTTACACACACACACATATACAGTATATACACATACACACACACAATATATATATATATATATATATATATATATATATATATATATAATAGCCCTTTGCAGTCAGTCAAACACCTTGTCATATACCATATACCATATACCTTTACAGCCTTATAACTTTTTAGTTAAAATTGACATTAACTAATTTTTATCAGATAGTGTTTATATGAGTGTAACTGTATTTTTCAATATATTAATGTTGTGTTTGGTGCACATTTTTTTTAACCCCTTACTCTTTACAAAATATCTTCAATCGTGAAAATGCGAGGGGCGCAAATTAAATTTGTGCTCATGTGGTCGTGTTTACTTTCCCCTTGTAATATCGTGATAAAGTTAGTGCGGTTGTGATATTGCAACTCGCGCTATGCTTAGTGCGCCATTTGTAATCTAGCCCTAAATATATTGTGATTTTCCATAATCGTGTTTATCTATCTATCTATCTATCTATCTATCTATCTATCTATCTATCTATCTAGCTATTAGTCATTATATACTGCAGTTTATTATTCAATCAGACAGTTTACAGAATTATATCTAAAACCCTTATAATAGTTTCATTTGTCTTTGTCATAGACCAGTGTTTCTCAACCACAGTCCTCAAGTACCCCCAACAGTTCAGGTTTTCATTATAGATGAACCAGTGCACAGGTGAAATAATCAGCTGATGGGTGAGAGCCAGTTAATAACCTTGGTTACTGATCAGCTGATTACTTCACCTGTGCACTGGTTCCAGCTATAATGAAAACCTAGCCTGTTGGGGGAACTTGAGGACCACGGTTGAGAAACTCTGGTCTATGGAAAAGAAAAACAAAAAGTTTACCTGAAGAAATTAGGAATGTTTTCAAGCATAAAAATTAGAATTCCAGCTCTTTACCAGTCTCTGACGGTTTTCTTATATAACCAATAGAGCAAGTCTTCTATTTAATGATCAGAGTAACAAGTACAATTTATACTAATTTATATAAAAGCTAATTTGTAAAGAGTGTGCTCACCCTATCATAATTCTGGGGTTATGGCTGCACTATGTCTCTTGTATAATGCCTGCACATTACCCCCCTTCTTTTACTCAGTACTTTCAAATTTTTGATTGAGACAAATCACAGCGCTCCTTTGTAGTCTGTTCGCCTACATTCCATGTAAAAAAGAGCAGCCAAATAAAGAAAATTAAAACATTTATTTCAGCTTTAGATAAAAACAGTGTAGACTGGCTATGTAACTAACGCGTTTCATGTTTTGGCCTGTGCTTTCTAAAAGATGGTAAGCCGCTATTTTCATACCGAACTATTTACACCTGTTAACACACTCTGGTTGATTAATAAGGTCAGTACCTCTTTTTCCATTAATCCAATTGACAATGGTGGGATTCCCTGCAGTGCTCCATCTTTAGCCCAGTGGTGGTCTTATAACTTCATCCATCTTCTTATCTTTGGATCTTCTGTCACAGGCATCTTCTTGATGCCATATCCCTCCACACACTGAATTTTGAATGTGAGATACCCCCTTTATATAGCAGGGGGTCCTTGCATTCCTATTGGCTGATTTTCAAATTCAAAGTCAGCCAATAGAAAAAGCTTTCATTTTATCAGTTGATTTGAAAATGAAAATCAGACAATAGTAATGTAAGAGTACCCCTATATAAAGGGGTGACCTCACATTTAAAATTCAGTGTGCGGCGGGTGACCACATAAAGAGGACATCGGTGACGGAAGATCCGAAGATAAGATAGATGAAAATAGAAGATTGTTGTCGGGATGAAGATAGAAGACCGCCGCTGGGATGAAGTTGGAGCGCCGCCGCCACGTAGGAGCCAAATTCAACTTTGGTGAGTAATATCTTTGGGGTTTAGTGATAAGATTTTTTGGGGAGCAAATTACACTTCTCAGGTAAAGTTAGGTTGTTTTTGGGGTAACTTAGGGGATGTTAGGTTAGGGGAGTTAACTAGTTAGGCGGTTTAGATGTTAGCGGGTATCTTTCAATGGCAGTTGTGGTGGTTTAGGGGTTAATAGTGTAGTGGGGACTTTGCGGTGGGCTATGTAGTGAGCTAGGGGTTACTAGTGTGGTGGGGAATTTGTGGTGGGCTATGTGGGGGTTTAGGGGTTAATAGGGTAGTGGGGAACTTTGTGGAAGGGGCTATTGGTGATTCGTATTAGCGTGCAAGTATGGATGTTAGTTTTTTTCCACTTTCTCTCTATATTGAAGTCTATGTGGGGAGTACGTTAATGTGGTCGCAATATTCTAACTTCCTGATGCGTGCAAAGTGCCGAAGTCGAGCGGAGTTAGCATGCGGGTGGGGGCAGTAATTACCCCTCTACTCGTAATCTAACCCTTAATAAGCAAGCTTACTATGCAAAAACACAGCATCATATTAGAAGCAAAAGAAATCCTTCTAATATTCAAGCCCCATGCACCTTATACTTGATGGAGAAAGAGGTATTGACCTTATTATCCAACCAAAGTGTGTCATCAGGTGTAATTAGTTTGGTATAAAAGTAGTGGCTTACCATCTATGAGAAAACGCAAGCCGAAGCACAAAACGTGTCAGTAACATAACCAGTAAGATCCATGTGTCTGTGTACAGTCTACATTGTTTTTATCTAAAGCTGAAATAAATGTTTACGTTTTAACTTTGCTTCTCTGGCTGCTCTCTTGACATAGAATAGAGACGAATAGACTACCAAGGAGCGCTGTGATTTATTGCAATCAAGAATTTGAAAGTACTTACAACTACTATTTTCAGATATGTTTAAGGTTGAACTACTTTTGCTAATAGGGACTTATCCTCAAATTACTTAGGCCTAGATTACGAGTGGAATGCTATGATTAGCACGAGCAGTGTAAATGGGATCACAAGATTGCGCAGTTCTTTACGCTCAAATCCATATTACAAGTGGCATACTGTTCAAATTACTGCAAATTAGTTTGTGCTAACTCGCAGTAATTAATGTTCCCCATAAATTATATGGGTATTGTAGAGTGGTAATATGCGCTCATATTACAAGTTGAAAGTAAATGGGATTGCGCAAACAATATCGCATTTACCGCTCAAACTTTTTATGCGACCTAAAAGGTCGCGTAAAGAGTTTGGCCAGATGAAACAGTTGCCCTAAACCTCACTATGAACCTCTAAACCGCCACACCCACTATGGAAACTACCGCCCTCCACATTGCAAAGTCTGCACTACACTATTAACTCCCACATCGCAAACTACCTATGTATACTATTAACCCCTAAACTGCCAGCTCCCAATGTAATGTATAAATAAAAAGAGAGAAGCGCTCAACCTGGGAACGAATAATAGCTTGTTCTATGGCTAGTTACCACCCTAGAAGCAGCCTCTTTTTGCTCAATATGTGCCTTTCACAGAGAAGAACTTTCCTGTAGCATATCAGTCTGATCCTGACTTCACAGTACAGTCCAGCCCCAAAATACCAGGCAATCCCTCTCTGAACAAGAGAAACAGCAAAACCCCAGACGTACGTTTCGGCCTATTGTGGGCCTCGTCAGTGAGGTGCAGCCATATCCCTCTAGGCACACTGAGCAACGGGTCCACGACTGGATTCCCGCATCACACTTAGGGAGACTACCCCAAGTGTCATAATTTGCATAAATAAAAAGAGAGAAGCGCTCAACCTGGGAACGAACAATAGCATAATAGCTTGTTCTATGGCTAGTTACCACCCTAGAAGCAGCCTCTTTTTGCTCAATATGTGCCTTTCACAGGAAAGTTCTTCTCTGTGAAAGGCACATATTGAGCAAAAAGAGGCTGCTTCTAGGGTGGTAACTAGCCATAGAACAAGCTATTATGCTATTGTTTGTTCCCAGGTTGAGCGCTTCTCTCTTTTTATTTACCCAATGTAATGTAACCCACTAAAATCTAACACCTACCCTAAGTTAACCCAAAATAGCCTAAACTTAGCTTAAAAAAAAAAAGAACTACCTTTAAAAAAAACAACACCAAAAAAAACTACCATTAGTATAAAAAAAAACTACCATTACTGTTAAAAAAAACAAAAAACTACCATTACTATAAAAAACTACCATTACTGTTAGAAAAATAAAAAACTACCATTACTGCTTAAAAAACAAAAATCCACCATTACTATAAAAAAATACAAGAACTGTAAAAAAACAAAAACAAAACCTACCATTACCAAAAAAAATCCTAATGTTACAAAAAATAACAAACACTAACATTACAAATAAATAACAACTTACCAAAAATAAAAAGTTATGCCTATTCTAAAACCCCAAAATAAGAAAACCCACCCCCCCAAAAAAAACTATTCTAAAAGTAAACTACAAATAGCCCTTAAAAGGGCCTTTTGTAGGGCATTTCCCTAAAGTGATCAAGCTATATAAAAAAAAATACTCTAAAAAGTGCCCTGAAAAGGGCATTTAGCTTGGCATTGCCCTTAAAAAGGCATTTAGCTCTTTTGCTGCCCAGAATAAAATAAAAAAAAAAACTAATCTTAAAAACAAAACCCACCCAAAAAAACACCTAACACTAAACCCCAAGATGCTACTCACCGAAGATGATGGATGGAGAATGGAGCCCTAGACTGCATAAAAGATAAGTGAGTACTGCTTCCGAACAGCGTTTTAAGTACTAGCGAGCTGTTTGTTCTTGAACCAGTATAGCAGGTTCAAGATTTTCATCAGTCATAGAAGAAGCATTACAGTAAAAGACTTTCACTATGTCCTTTGTTAGAGAATACACCCTATGAAACAAATGCTATACATCTGCAGCTCCTAACCTTCAGGAAGGCATGATGTAAACCCCTCTTGGCTGCTATTACTCTCTCCATAGTCAAGGTTCCCTAATTTTGTATTATGTTCTTCCTGTTCTAAAGTCTTTAGAAAGAATACCTTTAAAAAGCAGCAGAATAATATATATATATATATATATATATATATATATATACACACACACACAACTCTGTTATCAATGCACAAGAAATTTTTTTTTGTAATGATGACTTTAAAGAAACCCATAAAACCTGTGAAATTATCAAAAGCGCCCAATGCTAAGAGGGTACTTCTTTCAACTCTTTTTTTTTTAATAGAATGGAACAGCGTTCTCCATCTCTCGAGCCTCAGCTACCTACATAACCTACAGTGCACTCCATGATAATAGCTGAAACTTTTCACAACACTGAACTCTTAACTCTTATTCTTTCATCTCTGCCATCCAAGCAAGACATAGTCAGAACCTGTATACATGAGGAAATGGAAGATCTTAAACAAGAGTCGCATACTTTGGGCTTCAGAGTAGAAGCCTTAAAAAAGTACAAAGCAAGGCAATGTCCTTGTTGACATCACCCAACTTCAGGATCAGCTGCTGCACCAAACAAATACAATTTATGCATTGAGCGATAAAATAGAGGATCTAGATAACCACAGCCGAGGAAAGAACATAAGAATATGGGGCATATCTGAATCTGTTCTCCCAAAAGACTTACCAATTTATTTACCGGCTCTGTTTACCTACCATAAAGGTACAACATCTCACGCTGATATCCCTTGGTATAGGGCCCACCCTAAACCTCCAGATACAGCTCCCCCAAGGGAAGTTATTATACAGTTTAAATGTTTTAATGAAAAAAAGAAGAAATCATGAATCTGTCCTGAAAAAATAAATAAAAAATCAACCAATACGCTTTTGGGGCACTGTGTTAGAATTCTTTGCTGAACTATCTCCTTGCGCGCTGCAGAGATACGCCGAGATCTAGCTCCCCTTACTATACTAATTCACAATAAAAATATATTATACAGATGGGGATTTCCATTTCATTTATATATACTTCATGAGACCAAGAGATTGGGATGCAGAACACAAGCGGAGATACCGAATTTTGCTGCCAATTGCGCTTAGACCCTCCCAGATTTAACAGAAAAGACATCCCAAGGCAACCATTGACAAATGAACCAGAAAACAACTGAAAAATGGCAGACAGCTAAAGCAAGAAATGGCAAGCGTTTAACATCAACTACATCCCCACCTCAGAAGCGTAAGCAATCCCTTCAGAAATCACAGCAACAAATTGACATATATTCAGATTAAGATCAAGAAACCAACTATAGGTAACATGTATCTGTAACCGGTGGTTCATACATACTGATTTAAGGACCCTATAGACAGAATTATAATGTCTAGTTTACTTACCCCAAGTTTCCATTAGGATTATTGTATGTACAATGTGTTTAGTATTTTTAGTTTTGTAAGGGTTTTGAATTCTGGTCTCTGTTAGTCCTCATGAGGTTGTAGTAAATTTCATGTCAATGAAATAGTATAAACAGCACAAAAGATTATTTCTTACAAACCACTATATCTTTTCTACAGAGCCGGTTCCATAGCCCTAAATTTACACAGATTAGAGATGCAAATCTGGTGTTTGCACTACTAGCCCTATGACTCCCTATTTGCATATCTCCTGGTGTTTCCCACTAGGGCCTGTTTTTCTGCATTAAGTTCCTACTTTAGTTCATGATGGGTACATATACAACTACTCCAAATTGCTCTTCATGATATTGCACTCATGTTTTCCATTAAACCAGACAAATGGAAACAACTAATAAACAACTCCACCTAATTACCCAAAATGTAAAGGGATTTAACTTCATTAACAAAAGATCTAAGATCTTATTAGATCTACATAAAAAAGGAAGATATCCTGTTCCTGCAAGAAATCTGCTTCAAACGTTCTCACAAACCTAAATATTTAGGTGCCCATTTTACACATCACTTTCACAATTCCTTTACTTCCAAAAAGTGCGGGGTTAGCATACTTATACATAAGAACATCCCTTTTAAACACAAACTAGTAAAGATTCAGACGGCAGGTCCCTAGGCATCTTTGGGTTTTTATGTGGCCAACCGGTAACATTGATAAGTATTTACGGCCCAAACGATAACCAGTTCCTATTTTTTAAGGAAGGTATTTCCACGGATAGTAGATTTTTCTAAAGGAATTCTCTTGATAGGTGGAGATCTCAAGACCTCATTGCAACCTAGATAAAATAGTTTCAATTACCCAGGCTAAGATATCCAGAAGTTTATACAACACAAGAACAATGGCACTACACGGGATTTCCCTTTTGTTTTGGATAATACAATATTATGTGGTGTATCCATAGAATATAAATTGAACACAAAGTAGAATGTCGCCTAAAGTTAGTGAAAATCTACTGGAAAATATGCACATAAAGCACTCTGGGCCCTGACTAATGGGCAGATTTAGAGATGCAAGGATTTTTACTGAAATCGCATCTGTTTGTGAGTGCTCTAGAAAATGAATTAACTGATCATCTAAATATATTATAGCGAAGTATATAGTATATCAATGTAATGGTAAATCAGTTCCATTACTACATCTAGGCATCGGTAATTATAAATGACTGCTATGAAATTTTAAATACAACTTGAGTATGTATAGGGTAAAGTTAGATATATTATAATCCCCTATATCGTGATGTATTACACATAGGCCCCTAGTTATCAAGCCGTCAACCTCAAATACGCTGGAATTCCGCAGCGTATTTGTGGCGAGGCTGATTCGCCTTAGT
This sequence comes from Bombina bombina, assembly GCF_027579735.1. Lineage (NCBI taxonomy): Eukaryota > Metazoa > Chordata > Amphibia > Anura > Bombinatoridae > Bombina > Bombina bombina. The sequence goes on along the minus strand of NC_069505.1, from coordinate 547,952,604 downwards.
TATCAAGTCCTAGACACTGGCAAAAGTAGAATTTTGTGACGTAAGCTTCGATCCGCCGGACTCAGTCCGACACAGATCGATTCTTACGTCACTCCAGATGTTCCGCACACAAGTTCGGCACAATCTGACTACTTTTGCTAGTTATCAAAAAACTAGCAGGTACGCTTGGCACTTTTCCGGCCCAGCGTACCTGGAGGCGGCGGATCCCATAGGAATCAATGGGAGTCTGACCATAGCGAAAGTTCATGTTCGCTGCTGCCAGACATCCCATTGATTCCTATGGGAGCTGTCTACACCTAACACCCTAACATGTACCCTGAGTCTAAACACCCCTAATCTGTCCCCCCTACACCACCACAACTAAATAAATGTATTACCCCCTAAACCGCCGCTCTCGGAGCCCACCGCCACTCTAATAAACTGATTAACCTCTAAACCGCCGCTCCTGGAGCCCACCGCCACTATAATAAATATGTTAACCCCTAAACCGCTGCCCCCGGTCCCCACCGCAACTATAATATATGTATTAACCCCTAAACCGCCGCTCCCGGACCCCGCCGCCACCTACATAATACCTATTAACCCTTATCCTGCCCCCCCTACACCGTCGCCACCTATAATAAAGTTATTAACCCCTATACTGCTGATCCCGGACCCCGCCGCAACTAAATAAATTGTTTAACCCCTAAACTGCCGCTCCCGGACCCCGCCGCCACCTATATTAAACTTATTAACCCCTAATCTACCCCCCCTACACCGTCGCCACCTATAATACATTTATTAACCCCTATCCTGCCCCCCCTACACCGCTGCCACTGTAATAAAATTATTAACCCCTATACCTAAGTCTAAAACCCCCCAACTTAAATATTAATTAAATAAATCTAAATAACATTTCTCTTATTAACTAAATTATTCCTATTTACAACTAAATACTTACCTGTAAAATAAACCCTAAGATAGCTACAATGTAATTAATAATTACATTGTAGCTATTTTAGGATTTATATTTATTTTACAGGTAACTTTGTATTTATTTTAGCTAGTTAGAATAGTTATTACATAGTTATTAACTATTTAATAACTACCTAGCTAAAAGAATTGCAAAATTACATGTAAAATAAATCCTAACCTAAGTTACAATTAAACCTAACACTACACTATCATTAAATTAATTAAACAAATTAGCTACAAATAACTACAATTAAATTCAATTAAATAAACTAACTAAAGTACAAAAAATAAAAAAGCTAAGTTACAAAAAATAAAAAAAATAAGAAACAAACATTTCAAAAATATTACAACAATTTTAAGCTACTTACACTTAATCTAAGCCCCCTAATAAAATAACAAAGCCCCCCAAAATAAAAAAAATCCCTACCCTATTCTACATTAAAAAGTTACCAGCTCTTTTACCTTACCAGCCCTTAAAAGGGCCTTTTGCGGGGCATGCCCCAAAGAAAACAGCTCTTTTGCCTGTAAAATAAAAATACAACCCCCCCACAACATTAAAACCCACCACCCACATACCCCTAATCTAACCCAAATCCCCCTTAAATAAACCTAACACTACCCCCCTGAAGATCATCCTACCTTTAGCCGTCTTCCCCCCTGAAGATCATCCTACCTTTAGCCGTCTTCAGCCAGCCGACCCACCGATGGAACTGAAGAAGAGATTCGGAGCGGAAGAAGTCATCATCCAAGGGGCGCTGAAGAAGTCTTCCATCCGATTGAAGTCATCATCCAAGGGGCGCTGAAGAGGTCTTCCATCCGATTGAAGTCTTCATCCAAGCAGCGTCTTCAATCTTCATCCATCTTCAGACGAGCCGATGCGGAGCCATCCTCTTCTTCCCAACGACTAATGACGAATGACGGTACCTTTAAGTGACGTCATCCAAGATGGCGTCCCTTCAATTCCGATTGGCTGATAGGATTCTATCAGCCAATCGGAAATTAAGGTAGGAAAAATCTGATTGGCTGATTTAATCAGCCAATCAGATTCAAGTTCAATCTGATTGGCTGATCCAATCAGATTGAGCTCGCATTCTATTGGCTGATCGGAACAGCCAATAGAATGCGAGCTCAATCTGATTGGCTGATTGGATCAGCCAATCGGATTGAACTTCAATCTGATTGGCTGATTAAATCAGCCAATCAGATTTGTCCTACCTTAATTCCGATTGGCTGATAGAATCAGCCAATCGGAATTGAAGGGACGCCATCTTGGATGACGTCACTTAAAGGTACCGTCATTCGTCGTTAGTCGTCGGGAAGAAGAGGATGGCTCCGCGTCGGCTCGTCTGAAGATGGCTCCGCTCCGGATGGATGAAGATTGAAGACGCCGCTTGGATGAAGACTTCAATCGGATGGAAGACCTCTTCAGCGCCCCTTGGATGATTACTTCAATCGGATGGAAGACTTCTTCAGCGCTCCTTGGATGATGACTTCTGCCGCTCCAGATCTCTTCTTCAGTTCCATCGGTGGGTCGGCTGGCTGAAGACGGCTAAAGGTAGGATGATCTTCAGGGGGGTAGTGTTAGGTTTATTTAAGGGGGGTTTGGGTTAGAGTAGGGGTATGTGGGTGGTGGGTTTTAATGTTGGGGGGGTTGTATTTTTATTTTACAGGCAAAAGAGCTGTTTTCTTTGGGGCATGCCTTGCAAAAGGCCCTTTTAAGGGCTGGTAAGGTAATAGAGCTGGTAACTTTTTAATGTAGAATAGGGTAGGAAATTTTTTTATTTTGGGGGGCTTTGTTATTTTATTAGGGCGCTTAGATTAGGTGTAAGTAGCTTAAAATTGTTGTAATATTTTTGAAATGTTTGTAACTTATTTTTTTTATTTTTTGTAACTTAGCTTTTTTTATTTTTTGTACTTTAGTTAGTTTATTTAATTGTATTTAATTGTAGTTATTTGTAGCTAATTTATTTAATTAATTTAATTATAGTGTAGTGTTAGGTTTAATTGTAACTTAGGTTAGGATTTATTTTACAGGTAATTTTGTATTTCTTATAGCTAGGTAGTTATTAAATAGTTAATAACTATTTAATAACTATTCTAACTAGCTAAAATAAATACATAGTTACCTGTAAAATAAATATAAATCCTAAAATAGCTACAATGTAATTATTAATTACATTGTAGCTATCTTAGGGTTTATTTTACAGGTAAGTATTTAGTTTTAAATAGGAATAATTTATTTAATGATAGTGTAGTGTTAGGTGTAATTGTAACTTAGGTTAGTTTTTATTTTACAGGTAAATGTCTTTTTATTTTAACTAGGTAGCTATTAAATAGTTAATAACTATTTAATAGCTATTGTACCTAGTTAAAATAAATTGAAAGTTGCCTGTAAAATAAAAATAAATTCTAAGATAGCTACAATATAATGATTATTTATATTGTAGCTATATTAGGGTTTATTTTAAAGGTAAGTATTAAGTTTTAAATAGGATTCATTTAGTTAATAAGAGAAATATTATTTAGATTTATTTAATTAATATTTAAGTTAGGGGGGTGTTAGGGTTAGTGTTAGACTTAGGTTTAGGGGTTAATAATTTTATTACAGTGGCGGCGGTGTAGGGGGGGCAGGATAGGGGTTAATACATTTTTTATAGGTGGCGACGGGGTAGGGGGGGCAGATTAGGGGTTAATAAGTTTAATATAGGTTGCGGCGGGATTCGGGAGTGGCAGTTTAGGGGTTAAACTATTTATTTTTCAGGTCCGCGGCGGCGATGGTAGGCGAGCTTAGGCGGGCGTATTGGGCCGGCTATGGCAGGTAAAGTAGACACATTGATAACTAGAGGCCATAGTATGGTATATGGTTGTCAATCAACCCGATTGTATTCGATCGTCTGATTGCTGTCCGCCACCTCAGAGGTGGCGGACGAATTAAAGAGCAGCGGTCTAAGGACCGCTGTTTCTTAACTTCCACTTCAGGTGGACATGAAGCCGCGAAGCGGAGTGGGTTGGAAGCAGCATCCGCTGCTTCATAAATCGACCCCTCTGAGTCATGATACAGTTATTTGTGAGTTATATTTTCCCCTGTTAATGTAATTGCTTAGCCAAAACTGTATTTACTTTTGTGTTGTAACTCACCAGCATATTGCAAATTAAAGTAATGGTAAATCCCAGTGTTTAAAAAAAATGCTAGGATTTATCATTACTAAAAAACCTGTAGTTTTATTTATCAGTTACTGAAAAAAGGGTGCTAAATTTAGCAGCTCGCTAAAGTCAGCAGCTCCATCCACCCACGGAACAGCGCTCTTTATCAATAAGGTGATATTTACACCTCTAAACCAATAGCCATGCAAGGATGTCAGATGACACACACTGCTATTGGTTTAGTGGAGAAAAAAATCATCTCATTGAAGAAGAGCGCTGTGCCGTGAGCAGCTGGATCCGCTGACTTTTGCGAGCTCCTGTGGCACAGAAAGGGTGAGTTAAGCACCTTTTTTTTTTTTAGTAACCGATGAATGGAACTACAGTTTATCATCAGTGATGGTAAATCCTAGCGTTTTTTTAAAAATTCAAATTTACCATCACTTTAAGGGCTAGATTACAGGTGGAGCGGTATTAAGTGCTCCTGCTTGGGCATATACACCACTAGAAATGAAACCTGACGCGTGCAAACTTCAGGACTTAGGATACCATGTCAGCGTTAACTTTTTCTCCCCATATACTTCAATGGAGTGTGCTGAATGAAAAAAATTAACACTTATCGCTCGTGCTCTTACCCAACCACATTTACCCAAGTGCGCTGCGCTATACCCGAAGGTAGTTATGTATTTTTACATTCCAATATTCTTCACATCATAAATCTTCTATTTATTTGTATGATGTTTTTTTGTAAAATAAATATCAATGCATATATAAGTATATACAGATATATATAGAAATATCTATTTAAAAATAAGTTTCACCTATGTGAAGAACATTGGAATGTAAAATATGTAAATACACATAAAAAAAAATGATTACATTATTAAATATTAATATTTAATAAAGAAAAAAATTCTTATTTTCGGGCATATTTAAGTGGAAAGGGCTCCAAAGTAGATATGTATATACATATATATATATATATATATATATACAGGTAGCCCTCAGTTTACGCCGGGGTTAGGTTCCAGAAGGAATGGTTGTAAATCGAAACCGTTGTAAATTGAAACCCAATTTATAATGTAAGTCAATAGCAAGTGAGGGAGATAGGTTCCAGGCCCCTCTCAAAATTGTCATAAGTAACACCAAATACATTATTTTTAAAGCTTTGAAATGAAGACTTTAAATGCTAAACAGCATTATAAACCTAATAAAATAATCACACAACACAGAATATATAATTAAATGAACAAAAACATTTGCTAAACAGCATTATAAACCTAATAAAATAATCACACAACACAGACTTCTCTTGCATTTTTCTGCAAACAGTTCTTTCTATGCATTCCAATCTGGACTGATTTATAGACAGGAAGATCTTGTTCCTTTGAAATCTGGTTAAACTGATTAATTTCAGCTTGCTTGGCCTTGCTGCAACACAAGCAGACAGCTACACCTACTGGCTATTTTAATAAATGCACTGCTTCTCAATGCTTTTCAATAGCAGTCACATGACTGGAAAAAAAGGTTGTTATTCTGAAACGGTGTAAATTGAACCGTTGTAAAACGAGGGCCACCTGTATATATATATATATATATATATATATATATATATATATATATATATATATATATATATATATATATATATATAGGGATTATTCACAGACAATTCCAGCAATACAAATTGTAACATAAAGAAAACAAAAACAATTCTTGCACAATAGCACTTATTAAACAAAACCTGACTAAAGTTGTGTGGCTCTTCCACACAACTGCAAACTTACATGCCAAGAACCTCTAGACAGCATCAGCTTCAGCACATATTCTGCCTCTTCCATAACAGGTTCTAACTAGCAGCCCCATCTAATTAGCATTAATTAGTTACACATGACATTTTTTTAATCTTAGCTTGTAATGAAAACCTGAAATGGATTCCTCATCTGCAATTCTTTGCCACATACAAACTGTGGAGTGGATTACCAGACCATAAACACAATTAACCCCTTAGTGACCACAGCACTTTTCAATTTTCTTTTTTCCGTTTGGGACCAGGGCTATTTTTACATTTCTGCAGTGTTTGTGTTTAGCTGTAATTTTCCTCTTATTCATTTATTGTACCCACACATATTATATACCGTTTTTCTTGTCATTAAATGGACTTTCTAAAGATACCATCATATCTTATAAATTACTATAATTTATTTTATAAAATATGATGAAAAAAGGGAAAAAAACACACTTTCTCTAACTTTGACCCCCAAAATCTGTTACACATCTACAACCACCAAGAAACACCCATGCTAAATAGTTTCTAAATTTTGTCCTGAGTTTAGAAATACCCAAAGTTTACATGTTCTTTGCTTTTTTTTTGTAAGTTATAGGGCAATAAGTACCAGTAGCACTTTGCTATTTCCAAACAATTTTGTTTTCAAAATTAGCGCTAGTTACATTGGAACACTAATATCTGTCAGGAATCCCTGAATATCCCTTGACATGTATATATTTTTTTTTTTAGTAGACAACCCAAAGTATTGATCTAGGCCCATTTTGGTATATTTCATGCCACCATTTCACTGCCAAATGCGATCAAATAAAAAAAATCGTTCACTTTTCCACAAACTGTTTCACACACTTTAGGTTTCGCACTAAAATTATTTACAAACAGCTTGTGCAATTATGGCACAAATGGTTGTAAATGCTTATCTGGGATCCCCTTTGTTCGGAAATAGCAGACATATATGGCTTTAGCATTGCTTTTTGGTAATTAGAAGGTTAATTTTAGCTTTAGTGTAGAGATCAGCCTCCCACCTGACACATCCCACCCCCTGATCCCTCCTAAACAGCTCTCATCCCTCCCCCACCCCACAATTGTCCCCGCCATCCTAAGTACTGACAGAAAGTTTGCCAGTACTAAAATAAAAAAAATATATAATTTTTTAAATTTAAAAAAATATATATATTCTGCTGTGTAGGATCCCACCTTAGCCCCAACCTCATTGATCCCCCCAAAGAGCTCTCTAATCCTCCCCCCACTAACTACTTTCCACCATTTTGGGTACTGGCAGCTGTCTGCCATTACCCACTTTAAATGTGTTTTTTCCCCAAAATAAACTACTATTTTTCGGTAGTGTAGCTTCCCCCCTCCATACCATCCCCCTCCCAGACCTCCTCTCCCACCCATAACCGCCACCCACCACCCTCTTCCACCACTTCAACATTTTGACATGCGGATCGCGGGCGTGTGCGTTGACACCCCCACCCCCCGCGTGCGCTCCTGCGTGCACCCGACACTTGTTTCCGACTGTTGGCCGGAAGATTGCCAGTGATTGGCCGCCCACCCACCTCCCTGCAGCTGCTCCCACTCACCAACGATTGACACTATGCATCAGTGTTTAAAAAAAGTTATTGCAGTGATGCCTCAATATCGAGGCATCACGGCAATACCTTGAAAACGCCTGAAAGCGATCAGGATCACTGCCAGCCGCTTTAAACCCCTAACGACGTACAGGGTACGTCGCTGGTTTTTAAAGACCAGTTTGTGTAAGACGTACCCTGTACAACGTGTGTTGTTAAGGGGTTAAAGGCACTGAACCAGCCAGACAAAAAATATATTTTCTGTGTTCTTGGGTACATATACCCAAGAGAACAAAATATATTAGATAATAGAAGTGAATTTTAAAAGCATGCTTTATCTGAATCATGAAAATGTTATTTTGACTTCCCTATCCCTTTAAGCAAAGTGTGCTAAATTATACTACTAAAATTGTATGTGCTGGTTTTGGGGTGGATTGGAAAGGACAGATCTATCTGAACCATGCATGGGACGGGTGTGGCTCTCTGTCTGTCTCTATCTATCTGTCTGTCTCTATCTATCTATATCTATCTATCCATCCTATGATCTGTCTGTCTAACTATTTACCTCTAATCTTTTTTTATATTTATTTATTTACCTTTCTATTCTATTTATAATTGCCTGTCTGCCTCTGTCTGTGTGTCTGACTGGCTGTTGTCTGCCTATCTATCTATCTATCTATCTATCTATCATCTATCTATCTATCATCTATCTATCTATCTCTAATGTATTTATAATTATCTCCATATCTATTCTAGTTGTTATTGTCTGTCTTTCTCTATCTGTGTGTCTGACTTTCTATTGTCTATCTATCATTATCTACCTATCTCTCTATTTTCTGTCTAATATATGTATTATCATCTATTTTTGTCTGCTTGTCTACTGTCTCTCTCTATCAATAAGTTATAGAATACTAAAGTGTATGATCAAGCAGAGTTTACAGAATTATATATCTCATACCCTTAGAATAGTTTAGATAAGTGTATACTCCCAATCCCTTTGGCAAAGTCAAACAAACCGGTAGTTTGCCCCTCCCAGCTAATGTAATCTGTTTAATTATAATAACTTAATAATGGGTGTGCCATTTTATTTGTTAAAAATATCAGAACTCAAGACACCGCAGTTGGCACCTTTAGGGACCCAGTCTGTATTATGCCAAAAATACACCTAGATTACAAGTTTTGCGCTATACCGGGAGCGTAAATAACGCAAAAAAAAATTAGCGTTATCGCACTTTCCGTAGCGCTGCCATTAACAGTTACTGAAAAAACCTTCTCTTGTTGTGCGGTATGGTGCGTTAAGCTCCATACCGCACAAAACCCAAGGCCTGACTTGATGTGCTCATGCACGTTTTCTCCCATAGAAAGACATCAATGGGGAAAAAGTTTCAGAAAAAAAAAACTAACACCTGCGATCGCGGAATGGCAAATTGCTGATGTCTATGGGGAAAAGAAAATTACGTTAAAACCTAACACCCTAACATAAACCCCTAGTCTAAATACCCCTAGTCTACCGCCCCCCTGACATCGCCAACACTTAATAAAGTTATCAACCCCTAATCCACCGCCCCGACATAGCAGAGACTAAATAAAGCTATTAAACCCTAAACTGCCGGCTCCCCACATCGCTACTAAAAAATTAAACCTATTAACCCCTAAAACAACGGCCCCCCACATTGCTATTAATAAACAAAATCTATTAACCCCTAAACCGCTGGACCCCCACATCGCAAATCCCTAAATTAAACTATTAACCCCAAACCTAACAAAACCTAATTTTAAATTAAGTTTACAATATAACTATCTTTAAATAAATAAAAACTTACCTATGAAATACAAAAAACTAAGTTTAAATTATAAATAAACCTAACATAACTATTTTAAAACAATCAAATTAACGAAAATTAAAAAAATGAAATAAATTACAAATTAAACACAATTAAAAATAACAAAAAATTACATTACAAAAAATAAAAACTCTAAAATTATGAAAAATAAAAAACTCTAACATTACAAAAAATAAACAAAATTATCCAAAATAATAAAAATTACACCAAATCTAATAGCCCAATAAAAACAACCCCCCCCAAATAAAAACACCCCCTAACCTAACAATAAACTACCAATAGCCCTTAAAAGGGCCCTTTGTAGGGCATTGTCCTAAGTAAAACAGCTCTTTTACCTTAAAATATTACAAAGTCCCCCTTAAAGTAAAACCCCCCACCCAACCAAACCCCAAAAATAAAAAAAACATAAGTCTAAAAAAATCCTAAGATACCCATTGCCCCTAAAGGGGCATTTGTATGGGCATTGCCCTTAAAAGGGCATTCAGCTCTTTGACTGCCCGTAAAAGGAAATTCAGCTCTTTTACTGCCCATCAAAGCACCAATCTAAAAAAAAAGCCCCCCCCCCCCAAAAAAAAACTAACACTAACACCAGGAAATCTACTCACAGTTTCTGAAGTCCGGACATCCATCTTCATCCAGGTGGCTGGAAGTCTTCATCTATGGCGGGGGCCTCTTCTATCTTCATCCCGGTGGTGTGGAGCTATGGAGGCGTGGAGCTTCGTTGCAGACGATGCGAACATCCAGTGTGGAGTATCCTCTTCATAAGATCACCACCGTACACTGAAGCTTCAATGCAATAAGTAGCGATGTGGGGATCCGGCGGTTTAGAGGTTAATAGGTTTAGTTTATTAGTAGCGTTGTGGGGGCTGGCGGTTTAGGGGTTAAAATGTTTAGTTTATTAATAGCGAAGTGGGGGGCCGGCTGTTTAGGGGTTAATAAGTTTATTATAGTATTTGCGATGCGGGAGGGTGGCGGTTTAGGGGTTAATAGGTAGTTAATGGGTGTTAGTGTACTTTGTAACATTTTAGTTATAAATTTTGTGAAACATTTTTGTTTCGCAAAATCCATAACTACTGGTCTCAGATTGTGAAATGGATCGTGTCGGTATAGGCTGTAACGCAAGCATTTTAGCCAGAAAGCACAACCCTTAATACGGTGCTATGGAAAATCCTGCACTCGAATGTCATTTTTTGAGTGCAGAATGGATCATTGTGTTACAGACAAAAATGCTTGCGGTATAGCTATACTGCCGCGACTTGTAATAAGGGAGACCTGCCATTACACGCGCAATGGCCAATTTTTCAGCGGTATAGCCGTACCGCACCATACCGCAAAACTTGCAATTTAACTGATAGTGTGTGTGTGTGAGTGCGTGTGTGTGTGGGAGGGAGGGTTAATGCTCTTATGCTTAAATTTAAATTGTGTCATTTTTAGTTACTGGCATGAACACCTCCTCTAGAAATGCCACCCTAAAGCAAACTCCTTTCCAGTTACACAGATTCACATCATTTCTCTTTCTACTAGCTACCCAGTCCCTACTTTAGAACTCTCCTCATGCAAGGAACCTCCATGGCCTGTGGAACACCCTGCACATCAGTAAGCTCCACCCATGAGGTACTCAGCCCATTGGATCCCATAACCTCACCAGGAATTATTCAATACGAAAAACCCTCCAAATGTAAGTCCGTTGTAATTTTCATACTTATGGATGAGTAAAATTGAAAAACAAGCAACCATCACTACCTCTCTCTATTTGTACTTGCACAAATGGGTTAAATTATTGCAATGTGTCTGTTACTGTTATACACAGTGGGAAAGCTGCATTTTATTTGTACTATTTGTACCAATGGGGTAAAAGCAAGGCTTCACTGGCATACCGGGAGATCGGGAGACATCTGAGTGGGCTGCAGCAGCTAGGACTGGACAGCTGCAATTTAATGGATTGGTGCTGCTGGTGAGGTGATGCAACTGTATGCTCTGGTGTGTATTTAACCCCCACAAAATGATTAAACATATAGTATAAGTTTTGCTTGGGATCTGCGGTGTACTGCTGGCCGCAAGCTGATCCAATCGGCAGAGCTAGTTGCACATGTGGGTCATGGGGCTAGCGCTGTTGATTGGATTAACAGTGGGTTCAGCTAGGGACCGGCAGTACACCACGGGTCCCAAGCGGAATATCTACTGTGTGTTTAACCCTTTTGTGGGGGTTAAATACACAGTAAACCAGGGTCCATAGTTGGAAAATTACATTCTCTAATGGATTAGAGCATGTAATTTTTTTGCCTAAAATGGCCATTTAAAGACACCAAATAGAGGAATCAAACCACTGCTTGGTTGTTAAAAATATGAGGCAAGGTTAGGTAATTGTCTTTGAGAAAGCACCAATCAGGGCAGGAAAAATGTCAGATAGGTGTGTCTGTTATCAGTTGGGTTGCTTGAAGAGACAAAGGACTAGATTACACGTGGTGCACTAAGTGTAGCATGAGGCGTAATATCAATATCACAACCGCGCTAACTTTAGTGTGATATTATAAGTTGAAAATAAATGCGACCGCATGAGCACAAACTAAATTTGCAGTCATCAGGTTAGCACTGCTGAAGGGGTTAAAAGAAATTGCATTAAACATAACACATTTAAAAATACAGTTACACTCATATTTTCACTGTAATAAAAATTATTCATATAAATATAAAAAAAAAAGTTATAAGGGTTCAAAGGTGTTTGACTGCAAAGAGCTATAATGTAAATATGCATGTATGTGTATGTATATATATATATATATATATATATATATTATATATATATATATATATATATATATATACACACACACACATATATACACATATATACAGTACATACATACATACATACATACACATACACACACATATATATCTACACATTTGAGACATTTCCAGTTGAATACCTGAAAACAAGAAAACTAATTTGTATTTAATATTAATATTTAATAAAGTGTTTTACTGTGTATTTACTCTAAATATTGCACATTCTAGTGTTCTTCACATAGTCTATTCATTGATTATGTGTAAACTTGTAAAGAGTTGTGCTTTTCCTGGGATTTGACACACAATACTGAGAGAAGCAGGGCCGGACTTGAAAATCAGATTGGCCCTGGAAATGTTTGAAGATCGGCCCCGCCCCCCAGCTTTCACCCTTTTACTAGCCAATCCTCCTCCCCCTTACCTTGCCTGCCAATGTAGATGCTCTAAACGACCACTTATCTTGCTCCATAGGCACCACACCCTCAGCATGAGCATAGAGGCCTTTAATAAATGCGATACGCAAACGCACATGGCTCGCTCCATGACCTCCCTAGCCAAAGGATGTGGGCCTGTGGTGCTGGCAGCCCACTGGCCCACAGGGAAAACTACTGGTATCCTAGGTTGGCCAATCTGACACTGGAGAGAAGTTCAAAGACCTCTTGTTGATTTGGGGATACGGAGCGCTAAGTGGTCACATCAGTGACAGTGTTTGTTTTATTATAGGTAAAGCTAAGTCAGAACCTAGCAGGGGGCGTTGGGTTGCAATTCTACTCCTTTAAATATACTACTATGCATTCAAATGCAACATCTTTATCCCTTTAAATAAAGTTTTTGGCACTTAACCTTTTTAAGCTTTCATTGTTTACTTACTGCAAGTCTGAGGTGGCAATGCACCAAGTTGCCTGGGGGAAAGACATGGATGTTTGTTTTTCATGCAAATGACAACACTCAGAAAAAAGCTTTATTGACTCTTGTGTTGCAACTATGTAGAATGCTCCAAAATAAACATAAATCCCTAATACAAATTTCAATTCAGTGTTCACATGCTGTTGCATGGAAGTGAGTCCCCTATAAAAGCCCTTCCACAAAGATGTGATCTCATTGAAGGGTCTATTAAGTAGCAATGCAGCAGGGTCATGTTTTGCAGTTTAAAAGAAGTTTCAACTCAGTTACAAAAAATTAAAGTTTTGCATAGAAACTTGTAGCCATTATTTTGTTTTCAGTTCAAACCAAAATGAAATCAGTCCTTTAACAAACAATAGAAATAAATCTTGTTTGGGGCGGAGCCGACCATGACTTGAAATGGCCGCTTGTACTTAATGCTCTGTATCTATTCCTGCACCACAGGGGATTTATATTGTCTCACAGGGATGACTGCCACTAGAACCAGAGGATGGTACACCTAAACATACGTGGACCTCAAAACGGCAAAAAAAACCTGAGAATGGAGTTAACACAAAGCGGATATTGTGCTGCATAGCTTCCTTATGCAGCAGAGGCCCAGGGCATTACTTTTTTTCACAAAGAGTGGATTCCCGATCACCAAGGAGCAGTAATTACATAGATAGGCACAAGGAAAACACCCTAACACTGCAGAATCTACCTTATCCCAGTGGGCTGTCATCTTGAGGAGGTAAGCGAGTTTCTAAATCGCACGATAACATCACAGAGTGTCAAATGCTACAGGAGTCTCAACCACTAAAAGACGCTTTTACAACTAACAGCTTTATAAAAACCCCATCAGAACTTTTGCAATTACAGACAGGAGGGGGAGAACAACAAACAGCTAAATAAAAATAAATATATACATAAGAAAACATCTAAATACAAAGCCCACCATTACAGGCCCGGACTGAAATCTATATTAGACAAGTCACAACTTTCCTCACATAAGGATATTAAAGCCTGTATCATATAGGGTAATCCCTATGACCCATGTGAAGGGTATTCTTTGGGGACAGTGTATAACCTGGTCATTGTGCATAGCAGTGTTGGGCTGTGACCCTGGATAAACTAGATCACTGCATCCCAGAATAATAAAAAAAATCTGACCGGATAATATCTTAGTCTGTGAATCAGAACTTTATCTTCCTCCAGATTATACTGCAAAACCCTGTTCATCAATCTACCAATACCTATTTTACCATGAGGACTAGAAAATCTCTCAAGCCAGACAAGGGAATTAAGTCATCTCAACCATCTAACAGCAGGATGAATAAGTTATTTAAAACTGTACAAGCAACCTCCTTAGAAGAGGAAGATCTACATATGACACAAGACGATTTTCAGGAAGCCTCTTCCTTAGACGGGGACACTCCTATCACAAGATCTAATTTAAAATAATTACCAACTAAAGCGGATCTCACTGCCTTTTTTCAGAAGGTCAGCCAGATGCTGAGGGAAGGCATATCGGATATTAAAAAGGATGTAGCTGACCTGGGAGTCAGGGTATCATATCTAGAGGAGCAAGCTGACGAATACTCGCCAAACACTGACTTACTAACAAGGAAAGTCGAAACCCAAGAGTCTAAAATTGAATTTCTGCAATCAAAACTGGAAGATCTGGATAACAGGGGCAGGAGACAATACTTACGCATCAGGGGTATCCCTGAACACATATCATCCGACAACCTCCAAACTTTTATTAAAAAAATATTCAAACTAATTAATGACCAACAATTAGAAATTGATAAAGAACATAGGGCATTGAGGCCCATGCCCAGAAACAATGATCCTCCCAGGGACGTAATCTTGAGGTTCCACAAATACTCTGATAAAGAAAAGATCATGCGACAAGGGCACAACAATTTTTTGCAGACCTCAGTCCACTCACGTTACAAAACCGAAATGAAGTTAGATTTCTCACTCAACATCTACGGAATCAAGGCCTTAACTACAGGTGGGGATTCCCTTTCTGTGTGAAAGTGATGAAGAATAACAAGCTGGTGACTTACTGCTCCCCAGATTACCTAGAAAATTTCTGTCACCTATTGGACATCTCCACCCCATCACTACCCTCCTTAGACACTTCCAAAGATGCCAACCCATATGGGACAGCCAGTCAACCAAGACCCCAACACTCACATTGGATAAAAGCAGCTAAGAAAAGAGCAAGAGACACTCCACTTACTAAGCAAACTGTAACGACCAATCCGGACTTAGGTTGATTTAATGAGACAGTGATCCACTCTCCATTTAATTGTATTTTTCTCCCTAAGTGCAATCTAACCCCTTTTTGGTTGAGACATCTCCAAATTGGAGACAGTTAGAGGGTCATTTTTGTTTAGGTTATCTTATGTTATTTTGTTTGCTAAATGGTTTACATGTTATATTCAGAAATTAATATGTTTATCTCTCTTCATTGTGATTTGAAGATTCACCAGTCATTATATATGCTTATTATTCCCAATCCCACCTTTCCATACTTCTTCCTGGATGGAGGCGAGGCTTCCACACGCCCTATGTTATTAACGGGTTTGATAGAATATAAAAGAATCATACCAGGTATGTACCCTCGACGACTTGTATAACCAAAGGGTAAGCGGTTACACCAACATTCACTCTAATGGGTACATCAATTAAAGATTTAATACTGGTCTCCCAACACTGTAAAGGATTAAACTACCCCACTAAACACTCAATTGCACTAAATCAGTTCCGGAAAGACAGGGCTAACATTATATTTAAACAGGAGACCCATTTTTTTATTAACAAAGAACCTACTTTTCATTCCCGAGACTTCCCCACGTCTTTTCTCCACTCCCACAAAAAAACAATGGGGTTGGCATTTTACCAGATAGGCACAATTTCAACTTTTAGAAAAACATGTTGACAGAGAGGGTAGATTTCTCATTCATTTTAGTGGGTTTATTGTTTAATGGACCAGTCACATTTGCTAACATTTATGCCCCAATCACAGGTCAAGCACAATTTTTGAAGAGAGTGTGTAATAAACTGTTAGAAGTAAAGAAGGGAACCTTATTATTAGGAGGAGACCTCAATGTAGCCCTGTGCCCGACCCTTGATTGCTCCCAAGGACGAAGTTCAGTTACACCTAGCACAAGAAACTCAATCGCGAACACCCTAAGAAGTCTCACCCTTATGGATATCTGGTGTACAATAAACCCCACAACATGCAATTATTCATTTTACTCGAATCCTGCCCATTCCTATTCACGTATTGACTATTGGTTTATAGACCACAGTAATTTATCCCTGATAACAGATTCTTACTTTTCAACAATATCTTCGTTGGATCACTCCTCGGTATCAATTAAATTAGCATGGCCCTCAACCCCCCTTTTCCCATTCTTGTGGAGACTAGATGAAGCACTGTTACATGACCCCATGAATAAGGAACAGATTCAAAAAGCCATCTCAGAATATTTTCAGCTAAATTCCAACACTTCAGTCAAAGCCCCAATAACTTGGCTTGCACATAAAGCAGTAATTAGGGGCATCATACTGAAACAGAAGGCTTTCCACAAACGTAGAATAACAGCAAAATATAAAATAAACACTCATACAAAACTTACAGAAAGATGAAACAGCCCATAAAAATAATCCCCAAAGGAAAGATCTGCTACAGGCGCTAAGTAAATTGAGAGAACTTTTAAGAGAACATTTACTCATAGAAGCTTGCAAAAAAGCTCTTTACCGTAACAAAATGTATTATCATGGGGGCAACAAAGCAGGAACTTTGCTCGCTAGAGCATTGAATCGCAACTATTTAAATAACTATATTTTCAATATCACAGACTCTCAAGGACAGGAAGCCTCAGAATCCAAATTTATAGCTAAATCCTTTAAGGATTATTATGGGGAACTATATGATCTCCCAGGACCAGACACTCCCCTACAAGCCCACGAATTAGAACTATACCTGCAGAATACGGATTTAAACAAAATCCAAATAAGTGATATGGAAGCCTTGGAGGAACCTATCACTTTACAAGAGATACAGTAAATCTATAAATGATCTACCTTTGAACAAAAGCCCAGGCCAAGATGATTTCTCAAACAAATATTATAAATTATATAGAGACACGTTAGCCCCACAACTTCTAGCAATCTATACACAAATTGATGAAACTGGCCAACTCCCACCTGAACGTCTGAAAGCCCATGTATCAGTCATACCCAAGCCAGGTAAATCCCCTAAACTCACTAGCAACTATAGGCCCATCTCTTTGTTAAATACGGATTTAAAAATCTACACCAAAATATTAGCAAACAGGCTCAATAAAATGTTACCTCAAATCATCCATTCAGATCAAGCAGGCTTTGTGCCTGGTAGGGAAGCCAGAGACAATACAATTAGAACACTTCAGCTAATAGACCATGCCAAATTTACTAAAACCGAGATAGTAATAATCTCAAATGATGCCGAAAAGGCATTTGACTGACTAAATTGGAAGTTTTTATTTGCCACCCTAAAAAGAGTAGGAATAGGAGAAAATATGGATTCGTAGAATCCAAAGTTTATACATAATGCCCACAGAGAAAGTCTAAGTTAATAGTATGCTATCTGAGCCCTTCTCGATTCACAATGGCACGAGACAGGGCTTTCCCCTCTCTCCCATTTTATTTATTATCAACATGGAGGTATTAGTCCAAAGAATTAGATGTAACTCACAAATCTTAGGAATAAATGTAGACCCTTTAGAATACAAGCTCTCTCTATATGCCGATGATGTCCTTTTTACCCTTTCATTCCCCAAAACTTCAATACTGGCAGTACTAAAAGAGCTGACACAATTTGGTAGCCTTTCCAACTTTTTGATAAACGAACAAAAATCTGAAATATTAAACATTTCCCTTCCAAAAGCGGAATTCCAATCCCTTTTACAATCTTGCCCATTTAAACATCAACCTAAAGCAATAAAATACCTTGGGATATTTCTTACTCCGCATCCAAAAACACTTCTAGATTTAAATTTTACTAATCTACTCCAAACGATCAATAAGAACCTACAGTCCTGTTTGGTTCACTTACAAATCTTGAAAATGAATATCCTCCCCAGGCTCGTATATGCACTTCCGGCAGCTCCAGTCTCCCTACTACACTCTTTCATTCTACAAACACAAAATACATTAAACTCATTTGTGTGGGGAACCATAAAGCCTAGAGTAAAGAAACTGACTATGTATAGACCAGTCAGAGATGATGGATTAAGATTACTCAACATAGAAACCTACTATCAAGCTACCTGTCTACAAAGGATTATTGATTAGCACAGAAACAGTGACACAAAAACATGGATCCCAATGGATTCTCACTTATTACATACTCCATCACCTGGTGCTTTGTGTTAGGTAGCAAAACAAAATAGACCGCCGTGGATAAAAGCGTACCCCATACATTCACATTTCTTTGAGTTATGGGATACTATTGTGAGAAATATAAGGATATTTCAACATTGTGGTCTCCTATATCTCCTAACACTGAACTCCAAGGGGTTATTGATCTTGAATTAATTAATTTAAACAAATGGGAAATGGGATATACGGTACCGACTTATACATTGCTTAGAGAAGGTAAACTTAAAGAAAGACAAGACCTTACAGATGTATTGGGAGGGGCCTTTTCAAAATGGTTGAAATATAGTCAGATACACCATTTCATTAACACACACCCCTATAGAGAGGCACTAACAAGAAACCCGACTCCTTTCACCGGATATGCCTTATGGAGCTCCCAGCTCGACATACCATATCCTGAGCCAGAAAAATATTAATGACAGCTCAAAATCCTAACCACCTAGACTACATAGATAGTTGGCACAGAGACATGGGCAAGATACTTAAGGATACAGAGTGGAAACACATTTTTAATAACATGAGGAGGTCTTCCTCATCCACCAAATTCCTAGAAACCAACTTCAAACTCCTTACAAGGTAGTACCTTTCCCCAACCAGATTAAAAAGCATCTTCCCAACTTCCTCAAATATGTGCTGGAGGGGGTGCGGGAAAAAAGGCACATTAATGCACATTTGGTGGGACTGCCCCAAACTGAAAACTTTCTGGGAAACTATACAAAAAGTTATAAAAAGCTTAATAGGCCTAGACGCACATTTCACGTTAGAACCAACGACGGCACTCCTTAACCTTTTACCTACATGTAATTGTAATTCAATTGACTCTGAATTCTGCCAGATCCTTGATTGCTAAGGTTTGGAAGTCCCAATTATGTCCCACTTTTAACAAATGGCTCAAACATATGGAAAACACCCTTATAATGGAGGAATATAGTTACTTTAGATCCAACAATCTAACATTTTTTCATGACATGAAATTCATATGGGAAGACACACAACACGAGTTGCTTCTCAACTTACGAAGTCTCTCACAAGATTCTAATATAACGTGAAGGTACCCCATCTCATTTTATTTCACTGAAACCCTTTAATTTTATTGCACAGAAACCCTGAAAAGAGTTATGACCGCGCCTCCACCCCCCATCCCTGTCCTTCCCATCCCTTTTCTCCCTTCCCAACCCAATGAATCTCACAAGATATATGCCATTGTGACACATAACTGAACTGGTGAAATATTAAGCTCTTTACTCCTTCGCATATAGATCTGGTGTTGTTTTGTTAAGTTTTTGTTTACTTCTTTCTTTCTTTTTTGTTTTTTTATTATTGAAAATGGACAATTCAGAGTGAACAGACTTAGGCATCTACTTATTAAGCCGTCAACTTACTTGCATTCGACGGCACCAATACGCTCGCTTTAAATCGCATAACATCACGGCCGCGGACCTGAATACGTTCTCCAAAGTTACCAAAAAAGCTGTCAAAAAGCCGCACACCAAGTAAGGGGCGATGAGCAGCGGACTGTTGTTAACTAACAGTCATCGATCTCGCTGCTCTTCGGCTTTTTCCCAGCTTTATTGGTACCCTGTCACTAAACACCCACACTATACTATAATGTTTACCCCCTATAACGCTGCTCCCAGACCTCGCTGCAACTCTAATAAATGTATTAACCCCTAATCCACTGCTCACGGACCCCGCCGCAACTAAATAAAGTGTTTAACCCCTAAACCGCCGCTCCTGGAGCCCACACCACCTACATTATACTTATTAACACCTAATCTGCCGCCCCCTACACCACCGCCACCTACATTATACTTATTAACCCCTAATCTGCCGCCCCCTACACTGCCGCCACCTACATTATATTTATGAACCCCATAATATGCCCCCCTACACCGCCACCACTATATTAAATTTATTAACCCCTAAACCTAAGTCTAACCCTAACACCCACTAACTTAAATATAATTTAAATAAATCTAAATAAATATTCATATCATTAAATAAATTATTCCTGGGGGGTCGGAGCTAACCGCTGTGGAGCTAAGACGTGTCTGATCACAGCTCCGCTCTAGACACCTCTTTAATGTTGATATTGGGTAGTTAAAAATACAAATTCCCTACTGCTTATACCCTACAAGTGTAGCTGAGGTCACCTACGTTTTTATCTGCTGCAATTCTGGAACTTTTACGGACGCTTTGAACGTCACTTCTTTGGAAGCAGTTAAACAACAAGTATACCGCGCTACGGAGGGCTGGGATCCTGCTCAGCAGGCTTGAGAACTTTCACCACAGAAAAACCGAATAGGTGTCACTATCTATTGGGGACGCTGGACTCCATCTGGTCTCAGGCATTGGCTGTTATTTGAGCCCTCGGCTCTAGTTGACCATACCACACTGCCGCCTAGCCTATAACCTTTGCTCCGGAGGGTCGGGGATCCGCTCCGGAGCACTTACCTTCTGGACTGGGGCTGGTTGAGCCTACCTGCGTCCCATAGACGAAGCGGCGCGAAAGGACGCCATCTTGGGCCTACCGACCTCCAGTTCACACCGGCTTCCTCGACATTGTGACCTCCCGTCCGGCGCAGATTCCAAGTCCCAGTTACTGTTTTTGACCATCCCAGGTCCTTCTTTGTTAGCTGCAGCAGTGGTCCCTTTCAGCTCAAGAACTTGTGAGTTCCGACAGAGGCGATCTTCTCCACGTGGGTGCGGCAGGCTTCAGTACTAGCTCCGGAGGGTCGGGGCTCCGCTCCGGAACTGAGATCACCTGTCCTGCAGACTGTGATGCTTCTTACCACTCAGTAACAACCCGCAGAAGGGACCTACTTGGAGGACACAGAAGTGAAGCAGAAAGGTGAGGTCAACCGTCCCCTATCCCTGAGCTCTCTTAGTTCACGCTCCTAAAGTTGTTCCCGGTCACTACAGGGAACGGTATAAGCCTGATCTGTTTAGGCCCATTTACCGAAGATTTGAAAAATAGAAGGGTTACGGATCAGCCGACACTAGCCCCTAAAATAAAAGGCCCTTGAGAACAGCCTACAAAATTTATTGCTTAGACGGGGGGATTATAAACGGCTTCTCTGTGAGACTTTCCTCCTGACGGACTCTCATAAAACATAACAGGCCGTATTGAACTTTGCAGGCACTAATACCACTTCTAAGGGTATATTCCTGATTATATTATTAGGCCATCAGTTAACAGCACAAACAGCCAGTGTACATTTGTGGCAGGACTGCCGTTAAGAGCCCTCACAGGATCTGTTATAGATTTTTCAGTTCTCATTTGGGTATCAGAGATAGAGGCTGGTAGAATACCCCCTATAGAGCCTATGGACATTAGCCAGCTCAGCAAAAGCTAAGAGAAAACAGATCAGTAGAATATATTCTATATTAACCCTACATGCCCTGGATTCCTTTGAAATTTTCTGCAGCTCACTTCTTCTTCCTGCTTACTTACAGTCCCTCAGCAGCCTGTAACAATATCGGCTGCACGTTGGTTTGTAACTGTTCTTTCACCCAGGCTCTGGCCTGCAAAGTCACTTTCACCGGCAACATTCAAACTGTTTTGGCTTTGGGATTAATGACGAACTCAATTAAGGGGGACTTTGTCATATAATTGTTATTCCTTTTGCTGCTGCGTCAGCTTATGTTCCTCTGCTGCCCAGGCACAGAGTGGAGTGTTTTATTTTGCCTCTCCTATATTACCTGTCCCATACGCACCAAACTAGTTAATGGTATTCACTTAAACTTAGTTCATCCCTGCTGGTGTCCCTCAAACTAAGCCCCAGATACTTTTGCCTAGGCCGCCCACATTTACTTGGCTCTATATATATTTAGCGCTAGTAAACACAGACCCCTACCCCATATACTTGCCTCCCCCCGTCCCATCCCTTTTAGCACACAGCACCAGTCCTAGAATCTATATTCTATATTTTGTGTATTTAATTGCTTGTTTTCCTTTGCAGCTCACCTGTATTCTCTTCCCAATTTTATACTGCTACTCATTTCCTGTGTCTCTGCATAAAATACTGGGTTAACATTGCATTGTTAAAAAGTGGTTAAGCTCATAACTATAACACCGGGGGCATCTTAATTTCATTTTCTCTCATTGAACCCCCCCCTCGGACTCCTCCTTTCCGGCCTGCTCACGCGGGCTGGTCACCTCCACTCTCCTTTTCCCCTTCCTTCGGGTCGTATCCCTCCTTCCCTGAGTCTGAAGGGAACACCTCTATAAAGGAATATAGAGGTACCTCACTATAAGTAAAGGGTAATTTACATAAGGCGCCCCCATCTGGCCTTTTCTCCACTTGAGTTGGCATCTTCTGATAAATATACTGTGTGTAGGGTAGCATTCTGCCCATAAACGCCACTATGGGGAGATAGAGGATGTAGATGGACGGCTGGCCCTACTCCGTTATGTAATACTAATGTGCACATGTATTTTCTTCTTTTCATTTTGTCAGCCTGTTGGGCCCACAAGCCCCCTTAACAACCTTTAATTCAAGCTCAACTTTTTAGTAGAAGGAATTCACCTCTCATATGAAAATGCCCCATAATGCTAGGAGACATCCGAAAACAACAGGTCCAGTTAAAAAAACGGTCCTGGACCATTTCACGCAGCCTCCTAAAGACCAGATTGAAGACTCCAACGAAGGCCAGAGTGACTCTGAATCTCTGGGAGACGGTTCCCAACCTGACCTTATGCCACACGTCAGTTCACAACACCTAATTACGGAGGCAACCCTTAAAAAAATGTTCGCAAACCAAACTATCTCCATAACCAAGGAAATTCAGCGCAACCATGCTGAACTCCGCAAGGACATCTCTGAGATTGGTGACAGGGTGGACTCTCTGGAAAGAAAACAAGATGATCTTGCCACCGACCACACAAATCTGCTGTCCTACTCGGAATCTCTTGTGGACCAGATAAGCCAGCTGGAGTTCAAACTTGCTGATGTGGAGGATAGGGCACGCAGAAACAACGTAAGGTTTAGAGGAATACCTGAGGACATCCAACCGGCTGAGATTCAAAACTTCTTGAGAGATCTCTTCAAAGACCTGCTGGGTCCAATAGAGGGGCTGACTGACACCATGGAAAGAGCCCATAGAGCCTTGCGACCTAGAACTGTCTCACAGGAGAAACCGAGAGACGTCATAGTCTGCTTCCATAGTTTTCTCTTTAAGGACAGACTCATGCAGGTGGCCTTTCGGAAGCCACAGATTTCAGAGAGATTCAAGGACATACAACTGCTGCCTGATCTATCCGCACACACTCTACAGCATTGAAGATACTTTCAGCCAGTTACACAGATACTCCGCAGGGAAAATATTAAATACAGATGGGGTTACCCTACTAAACTAATAATTACAAAGGACAACAAAACATTCACTGTGACCTCTCTTTCTCAAGGGACTTCTCTTCTTGGGCAATGGGGCCTCATGGCAGTGGACCTGAGGGGACCTCCCGCTGCTCAATCTAAGCTGAGAGTCACGACTCCCGAATGGTCTGTCAAGGAACAAAGACCAAAGAGGATGAGAACACAGCAGCCTATGGATATCACCCAATCGGAGTCTATGTCCTCCTGAAATTTGAATTTACCTATGTTATATCTCACAGACCTGACAGGATAAAATATGCCTACCTCTACTCTCATTTCCTTTTGTTGTTATTCTAACGTGTTACGGAGTAGGGGCTGTATTGCTTGAAAAATGTAATCTTCTGATCATATTTGACCACATTCTACTGCCTCATGTTAGGCCTATGTGTTCACACTGCTCATTACATTTTGTGGTTTCATGTCAGGCCTCTGTGTTCACCTTGTTTTACATATCACAGGCATGACACGACAAAATGTTCCTACCTCTACTCTCCTTACCTTTTGTTGATATGATAACGTGTCACGGAGTAGGGTTTGTAATGATTGAAATATGCAACTTTTTGAACATATGTGATCACATTTTTATTGCCTTATGTTTGGCTTATGTGTTTAGAGTGTTCATTACATTTACTGTTTCCTGTCAGGTTTCTGTGTCCACTTGGTACATTATGTTTTGGTTTCCTTCTGAAATCTGAACTTACTTATGTTATATCTCACAGACCTGACAGGATAAAATATGCCTACCTCTACTCTCATTATATTTTGTTGTTATGCTAACGTGATACGGAGTAGGGGCTGTATTGTTTGAAAAATGTAATCTTCTGATCATAGCTGACCACATTCTACTGTCTCATGTTAGGCCTATGAGTTTACACTGCTCATCTCATTTTGTGGTTTCATGTCAGGCCTCTGTGTTCACTTTGCTTTACATAGCACAGGCATGACACGACAAAATGTTCCTGCCTCTACTCTTCTTACCTTTTGCTGATATGATAACGTGTCACGGAGTAGGGTCTGTAATGATTGAAATATGTAACTTTTTGATCATATGTGATCACATTCTTATTGTCTTATGTTTGGCTTATGTGTTTAGAGTGTTCATTACATTTACTGTTTCTTGTCAGGTTTCTGTGTTTACTTGGTACATTATATTTTGGTTATGCCCTCCTTGGGGCCCACAGGTTGACACCTATTCGCACCTTAGTTTGCCCTCCCATTGCCTATATATCTAGTTAGTGGAGTGGGGCTGGACCTTCCAGCTCCTCCCTCCATACATTCGCCCTTAGCTCCCCCCCCACAGGTTAACCCACACCAGGGTTCCACCTAGGTGGACTATTTCCACCTGTGCTGTCGGTACATTCCTGACTTAAGTGCTGATTAATCCCCTCCCTCCCCAACCCTTACATATCTCTTACCAGGACTTCGACCTAAGTCTCCCAGATATTCCTCCTGCCCACCCACTCCCCTGGGCTAGAAGTGGAAAATGTCCCGTTTACGAGTCTGCACACATAACTCCAGAGGCTTAAACTCTCCCTTCAAGAGGAGCTTACTCACTCGTATGCTTAACCATCACAACCCCGACGTCGTGTTTCTACAAGAAACACACTGGTTGTTAGATGCTTCCCATAGATTCCATTCTCGCTCATATACGACCATAGAGTGCTCTTCATTCACAAAAAAAGCTAGAGGGACTGCAGTCATGATTCACAGGAGGGTAGCTTATGAGGAAATTCAGGTACTAAGGGACCCCCAGGCTAGATTCACTATAGTAGTTTGTAAGCTTGATCATGTCACACATACCCTAGTTTCAGTATACCTACCCAACTCTCACCAGCCTGCTTGCCTTAGGAAAATTCTGAGATTAATTGACCAACACAAACAGGGTAGAGTCATAATAGCGGGGACTACAACATGATCTGGGACACTAAATTAGACCGCAAGACGCTATCCTCAACTAGGACCTCCTCCCAACTAACTCTCCTCTCCACACGCTTTAAAGCAATCATGTCTGAATTTGGATACTATGACATCTGGCGATCACTACACGCTACAGATAGGGATTTCACCCACTTCTCCCAGGCACACAAAACCTACTCTAGGTTAGATCACATCTTCTGCTAGTATCTCCCTTTGCTCATGGTCCGACCACGATCCGGTATTGGCGGACTTACACACCAGTGATCCCTGTCTCCATACAAGCAGGTGGTATCCTAGCAGATATTCCCTTCAGGGAAGAGTTACGAAGAGATCTTACAGAACTTATCCAACTTAATGATAATGGTCAGACAACTGATGATACACTCTGGGGAGCTATCAAGGCGGTAACCAGAGGCTATATCATTCGCAAGCAAGCCCGCATTAGGAAACTGGCTGGACTTTCCCTAGCCCAAGCCCATTGTAAACTTAGGCTGCTTGAGTCCACTAACAGAGCCAACATTACAGAGGCACTGACCTCCCAGATCTCAGCCGTGCGCTCGCATATTAATCACCTAGAGCTGCGACGTACTCAAGAGAATCTCACAAAACTCAAGCAGTTATTTTATTATAAAGGTAATAGGGCTGATACTTTGTTAGCACACAAATTGCGCCAGCGGAATAGCACATCTCGCATACACCAAATTTTTTATAACAACAAGACCCACAAACTCCCCTCGCAGATAGGGGACTGCTTCTCAGACTACTACTCCAAGCTCTACAACCGTGAGAGCACTGAAATTAAAACCCCCGCCTCCACACAACAGATTAGAAAATTTCTTGATTCCCTAAACTTACCGTCCCTAACAACGGAACAACAAGAGTCTTTGACCAACCCGTTTACCCAGTTGGAAATTAAGCAGGCCATCCAGCGCCTCAAATACCTTAAGGCCCCTGGCCCAGATGGTTTCCCTGCACAGTTCTACAAAACCTATAGCCAAGAACTGATGCCGTTGCCAGACAAGAAGGAAGTTTTAAGCGAGAATTCTTGGAGGCTGAGATCATTATGATTCCCAAGCCAAACAAAGACCCTTCCTATTGCCCCAACTATAGGCTTATCTCGCTTATAAACATGGATATAAAAATCTACTCCAAGCTTCTTACCAACCGAATATGCAAACTCCTGCCTACCCTAGTCAATCCAGACCAAGTAGGGTTTATTCATAACCGCGAGGGCCCGGATAATTCTAGGCGCCTTATCAATATTGTTTGTGAATCGATGAGAATGAACAAGCCTTTCTCGGTTATCTCTTTGGATGCCGAGAAAGCTTTTGACAGAGTCAGATGGAGTTACCTCTGGGAGACTCTCGACGTCTTCAAATTTCCCTCTGACATACGCCTTGCGATCCAAGCTTTATACTCCAATCCTACGGCAGCGGTCAGGGGGGTAGGGTTCCATTCAACTCCATTCCCCATTTTTAATGGCACGAGGCAGGGCTGCCCACTTTCCCCGCTCCTGTTTGCTCTGGCAATCGAGCTGCTCGCTCCAAACACAACATCGCCTTGTTTGCAGACGACGTGACGGTGTTTTCTGCAGACCCACTTCACACAATCCCTAGACTCCTGGAAATACTAGAGGCCTTTGGCTCTTTTTCCTTCTATAAGCTTAACGCCCCCAAAACAGAAATCTATTGGTGGGGTTTCCCCAAAAAATATGTCACAGCCCTCCAAAAGCAATTTGTCTTCAAATGGTCTGGCAAATGGATCACTCATCTTGGAGTCAAAATCTCTAATGACTTGAGACAGATGGTCAAGGATAACTTTTTACCCCTGCTGGCAGATCTGCGAGCGTTAAAAAATGTTTGGGATCACAAGAACATTTCTTGGATGGGCCGTATAGCTTCCCTTAAGATGTCGTTCCTCCCTCGGCTCACCTATCTGTTTAGATGCCTCCCAATCAGAATACCCACTCACCTTCTGCTACAATTTCAAAGTGAGTGCACAACATTTATTTGGCAGAACAAAACTCCCAGAATAGCCCATAAAACCCTACAGGTTCCAGTCCAGTTGGGGGGTCTGGCTTCCCCATCCATAGTAAAGTACTACGAGGGAGCCATGCTCACGCACATCTCCCAGTGGGGAGTGCTTCATTCGCAAGATAGGTGGAGAGACATTGAACAAGCCTCCTTACCCTTTGATATCTACCTAAAGGATCT